>NW_028165135.1:0-100239 GCF_964263955.1 Coregonus lavaretus
GAGAGAGAGAGACAGAGAGAGAGAGAGACAGAGAGAGAGAGAGAGAGAGAGAGAGAGAGAGAGAGAGAGAGAGAGAGAGAGAGAGAGAGAGAGAGAGAGAGAGAGAGAGAGAGAAAGTGACAGGAGAGAGAGAGAGAGAGAGAGAGAGAGAGAGAGAGAGAGAGAGAGAGAGAGAGAGAGAGAGAGAGAGAGAGAGAGAGAATTGAAATTGAATTGAGAGAGAGAGAGAGAGAGAGAATTGAAATTGAATTGAGAGAGAGAGAGAGAGAGAGAGAGAGAGAGAGAGATAGATAGATAGATAGATAGATAGATAGATAGATAGATAGATAGATAGATAGATAGATAGATAGATAGATAGATAGATAGATAGATAGATAGATAGATAGATAGATAGATAGATAGATAGATAGATAGATAGATAGATAGATAGATAGATAGATAGATAGATAGATAGATAGATAGATAGATAGATAGATAGATAGATAGATAGAGAGAGAGAGAGATATAGATAGATAGATAGATAGATAGATAGATAGATAGATAGATAGATAGATAGATAGATAGATAGATAGATAGATAGATAGATAGATAGATAGATAGATAGATAGATAGATAGATAGATAGATAGATAGATAGATAGATAGATAGATAGATAGATAGATAGATAGATAGATAGATAGATAGATAGATAGATAGATAGATAGATAGATAGATAGATAGATAGATAGATAGATAGATAGTCACTCACTACCCAGCTAACTATCAACCTGAAGGACTTACTCACTACCCAGATAACTTTCAACCTGAAGGACTTACTCACCACCCAGCTAACTTTCAACCTGGGAGACTTACTCACTACCCAGCTAATTAACAACCTGGGAGACTTACTCACTACCCAGCTAACTATCAACCTGGGAGACTTACTCACTACCCAGCTAATTAACAACCTGGGAGACTTACTCACTACCCAGCTAACTATCAACCTGGGAGACTTACTCACTACCCAGCTAATTAACAACCTGGGAGACTTACTCACTACCCAGCTAACTATCAACCTGGGAGACTTAACCACTACCCAGCTAACTATCAACCTGGGAGACTTAACCACTACCCAGCTAACTATCAACCTGGGAGACTTACTCACTACCCAGCTAACTATCAACCTGGGAGACTTACTAACTACTCAGCTAACTTTCAACCTGGGATAATTACTCACTACCCAGCTAACTTTCAACCTGGGATAATTACTCACTACCCAGCTAACTATCAACCTGGGAGACTTACTCACTACCCAGCTAATTAACAACCTGGGAGACTTACTCACAACCCAGCTACTATCAACCTGAAGGACTTAGTCACTACCCAGGTAATTAACAACATGGGATAATTACTCACTACCCAGATAACTATCAACCTGGGAGACTTACTCACTACCCAGCTAACTATCAACCTGAAGGACTTACTCACTACCCAGATAACTTTCAACCTGGGATAATTACTCACTACCCAGCTAATTAACAACCTGGGAGACTTACTCACTACCCAGCTAATTAACAACCTGGGAGACTTACTCCCTACCCAGCTAATTAACAACCTGGGAGACTTACTCACTACCCAGCTAACTATCAACCTGGGAGACTTACTCACTACCCAGCTAATTAACAACCTGGGAGACTTACTCACTACCCAGCTAACTATCAACCTGGGAGACTTACTCACTACCCAGCTAATTAACAACCTGGGAGACTTACTCACTACCCAGCTACTATCAACCTGAAGGACTTAGTCACTACCCAGCTAATTAACAACCTGGGATAATTACTCACTACCCAGATAACTATCAACCTGGGAGACTTACTCACTACCCAGCTAACTATCAACCTGAAGGACTTACTCACTACCCAGATAGCTTTCAACCTGGGATAATTACTCACTACCCAGCTAACTATCAACCTGGGAGACTTACTCACTACCCAGCTAATTAACAACATGGGAGACTTACTCACTACCCAGCTAATTAACAACCTGGGAAACTTACTCACTACCCAGATAACTATCAACCTGGGAGACTTAACCACTACCCAGCTAACTATCAACCTGGGAGACTTACTCACTACCCAGCTAACTATCAACCTGGGAGACTTACTCACTACCCAGCTAACTATCAACCTGGGAGACTTACTCACTACCCAGCTAATTAACAACCTGGGAGACTTATTCACTACCCAGCTAACTATCAACCTGGGAGACTTACTCACTACCCAGCTAACTATCAACCTGGGAGACTTACTCACTACCCAGCTAATTAACAACCTGGGAGACTTACTCACTACCCAGATAACTATCAACCTGGGACACTTAACCACTACCCAGCTAACTATCAACCAGAGGGGACTTACTCACTACCCAGCTAACTATCAACCTGAGGGGACTTACTCACTACCCAGCTAACTATCAACCTGGGAGACTTACCCACTACCCAGCTAATTAACAACCTGGGAGACTTATTCACTACCCAGATAACTATCAACCTGGGAGACTTAACCACTACCCAGATAACTATCAACCTGAAGGACTTACTCACCACCCAGCTAACTATCAACCTGGGAGAATTACTCACTACCCAGCTAACTATCAACCTGAAGGACTTACTCACCACCCAGCTAACTTTCAACCTGGGATAATTACTCACTTCCCAGCTAACTATCAACCTGGGAGACTTACTCACTACCCAGCTAATTAACAACCTGGGAGACTTACTCACTACCCAGCTAATTAACAACCTGGGAGACTTACTCACTACCCAGCTAACTATCAACCTGGGAGACTTAACCACTACCCAGCTAACTATCAACCTGGGAGACTTACTCACTACCCAGCTAATTAACAACCTGGGAGACTTACTCACTACCCAGCTACTATCAACCTGAAGGACTTACTCACTACCCAGCTAACTATCAACCTGGGAGACTTAACCACTACCCAGCTAACTATCAACCTGGGAGACTTACTCACTTCCCAGATAACTATCAACCTGAAGGACTTACTCACCACCCAGCTAACTTTCAACCTGGGAGATTTACTCACTACCCAGCTAATTAACAACCTGGGAGACTTACTCACTACCCAGCTAACTATCAACCTGAAGGACTTACTCACTACCCAGATAACTATCAACCTGGGAGACTTAACCACTACCCAGCTAACTATCAACCTGGGAGAATTACTCACTACCCAGCTAACTATCAACCTGGGAGACTTACTCACTACCCAGCTAATTAACAACCTGGGAGACTTACTCACTACCCAGCTAACTATCAACCTGGGAGACTTACTCACTACCCAGCTAACTATCAACCTGGGAGACTTACTCACTACCCAGCTAATTATCAACCTGGGAGACTTACTCACTACCCAGATAACTATCAACCTGGGAAACTTAACCACTACCCAGCTAACTATCAACCTGGGAGACTTACTCACTACCCAGCTACTATCAACCTGAAGGACCTAGTCACTACCCAGCTAACTTTCAACTTGGGACACTTACTCACTACCCAGCTAACTATCAACCTGAAAGACTTACTCACTACCCAGATAACTATCAACCTGGGAGACTTAACCACTACCCAGCTAACTATCAACCTGGGAGACTTAACCACTACCCAGCTAACTATCAACCTGGGAGACTTACTCACTACCCAGCTAATTAACAACCTGGGAGACTTACTCACTACCCAGCTAACTATCAACCTGAAAGACTTACTCACTACCCAGCTAATTAACAACCTGGGAGACTTACTCACTACCCAGCTAACTATCAACCTGAAAGACTTACTCACTACCCAGATAACTATCAACCTGGGATAATTACTCACTACCAAGCTAACTATCAACCTGAAGGACTTAGTCACTACCCAGCTAACTTTCAACTTGGGACACTTACTCGCTACCCAGCTAACTATCAACCTGGGAGACTTACTCACTACCCAGCTAACTATCAACCTGGGAGACTTACTCACTACCCAGCTAACTATAAACCTGAAGGACTTACTCACTACCCAGCTAATTATCAACCTGAAGGACTTACTAACTACTCAGCTAACTATCAACCAGGGGGGACTTACTCACTACCCAGCTAACTTTCAACCTGGGATAATTACTCACTACCCATCTAACTTTCAACCTGGGATAATTACTCACTACCCAGCTAACTATCAACCTGGGAGACTTACTCACTACCCAGCTAATTAACAACCTGGGAGACTTAACCACTACCCAGCTAACTATCAACCTGGGAGACTTACTCACTACCCAGCTAACTATCAACCTGGGAGACTTACTCACTACCCAGCTAACTATCAATCTGAAGGACTTACTCACTACCCAGATAACTTTCAACCTGGGATAATTACTCACTACCCAGCTAATTATCAACCTGGGAGACTTACTCACTACCCAGCTAATTAACAACCTGGGAGACTTACTCACTACCCAGCTAATTAACAACCTGGGATACTTACTCACTACCCAGATAACTATCAACCTGGGAGACTTAACCACTACCCAGCTAACTATCAACCTGGGAGAATTACTCACTACCCAGCTAACTATCAACCTGAAGGACTTACTCACCACCCAGCTAACTTTCAACCTGGGACACTTACTCGCTACCCAGCTAACTATCAACCTGGGAGACTTACTCACTACCCAGCTAACTATCAACCTGGGAGAATTACTCACTACCCAGCTAACTATCAACCTGGGAGACTTACTCACTACCCAGCTAACTATCAACCTGAAGGACTTATTCACTACCCAGCTAACTATCAACCTGGGAGACTTACTCACTACCCAGCTAACTATCAACCTGAAGGACTTACTCACTACCCAGATAACTATCAACCTGGGAGACTTAACCACTACCCAGCTAACTATCAACCTGGGAGACTTACTCACTTCCCAGATAACTATCAACCTGAAGGACTTACTCACCACCCAGCTAACTTTCAACCTGGGAGATTTACTCACTACCCAGCTAATTAACAACCTGGGAGACTTACTCACTACCCAGCTAACTATCAACCTGAAGGACTTACTCACTACCCAGATAACTATCAACCTGGGAGACTTAACCACTACCCAGCTAACTATCAACCTGGGAGAATTACTCACTACCCAGCTAACTATCAACCTGGGAGACTTACTCACTACCCAGCTAATTAACAACCTGGGAGACTTACTCACTACCCAGCTAACTATCAACCTGGGAGACTTACTCACTACCCAGCTAACTATCAACCTGGGAGACTTACTCACTACCCAGCTAATTATCAACCTGGGAGACTTACTCACTACCCAGATAACTATCAACCTGGGAAACTTAACCACTACCCAGCTAACTATCAACCTGGGAGACTTACTCACTACCCAGCTACTATCAACCTGAAGGACTTAGTCACTACCCAGCTAACTTTCAACTTGGGACACTTACTCACTACCCAGCTAACTATCAACCTGAAAGACTTACTCACTACCCAGATAACTATCAACCTGGGAGACTTAACCACTACCCAGCTAACTATCAACCTGGGAGACTTAACCACTACCCAGCTAACTATCAACCTGGGAGACTTACTCACTACCCAGCTAATTAACAACCTGGGAGACTTACTCACTACCCAGCTAACTATCAACCTGAAAGACTTACTCACTACCCAGCTAATTAACAACCTGGGAGACTTACTCACTACCCAGCTAACTATCAACCTGAAAGACTTACTCACTACCCAGATAACTATCAACCTGGGATAATTACTCACTACCAAGCTAACTATCAACCTGAAGGACTTAGTCACTACCCAGCTAACTTTCAACTTGGGACACTTACTCGCTACCCAGCTAACTATCAACCTGGGAGACTTACTCACTACCCAGCTAACTATCAACCTGGGAGACTTACTCACTACCCAGCTAACTATAAACCTGAAGGACTTACTCACTACCCAGCTAATTATCAACCTGAAGGACTTACTAACTACTCAGCTAACTATCAACCAGGGGGGACTTACTCACTACCCAGCTAACTTTCAACCTGGGATAATTACTCACTACCCATCTAACTTTCAACCTGGGATAATTACTCACTACCCAGCTAACTATCAACCTGGGAGACTTACTCACTACCCAGCTAATTAACAACCTGGGAGACTTAACCACTACCCAGCTAACTATCAACCTGGGAGACTTACTCACTACCCAGCTAACTATCAACCTGGGAGACTTACTCACTACCCAGCTAACTATCAATCTGAAGGACTTACTCACTACCCAGATAACTTTCAACCTGGGATAATTACTCACTACCCAGCTAACTATCAACCTGGGAGACTTACTCACTACCCAGCTAATTAACAACCTGGGAGACTTACGCACTACCCAGCTAATTAAAACCTGGGAGACTTACTCACTACCCAGCTAACTATCAACCTGGGAGACTTACTCACTACCCAGCTAATTAACAACCTGGGAGACTTACTCACTACCCAGCTAACTATCAACCTGGGAGACTTACTCACTACCCAGCTAATTAACAACCTGGGAGACTTACTCACTACCCAGCTAACTATCAACCTGGGAGACTTAACCACTACCCAGCTAACTATCAACCTGGGAGACTTAACCACTACCCAGCTAACTATCAACCTGGGAGACTTACTCACTACCCAGCTAACTATCAACCTGGGAGACTTACTAACTACTCAGCTAACTTTCAACCTGGGATAATTACTCACTACCCAGCTAACTTTCAACCTGGGATAATTACTCACTACCCAGCTAACTATCAACCTGGGAGACTTACTCACTACCCAGCTAATTAACAACCTGGGAGACTTACTCACAACCCAGCTACTATCAACCTGAAGGACTTAGTCACTACCCAGGTAATTAACAACATGGGATAATTACTCACTACCCAGATAACTATCAACCTGGGAGACTTACTCACTACCCAGCTAACTATCAACCTGAAGGACTTACTCACTACCCAGATAACTTTCAACCTGGGATAATTACTCACTACCCAGCTAATTAACAACCTGGGAGACTTACTCACTACCCAGCTAATTAACAACCTGGGAGACTTACTCCCTACCCAGCTAATTAACAACCTGGGAGACTTACTCACTACCCAGCTAACTATCAACCTGGGAGACTTACTCACTACCCAGCTAATTAACAACCTGGGAGACTTACTCACTACCCAGCTAACTATCAACCTGGGAGACTTACTCACTACCCAGCTAATTAACAACCTGGGAGACTTACTCACTACCCAGCTACTATCAACCTGAAGGACTTAGTCACTACCCAGCTAATTAACAACCTGGGATAATTACTCACTACCCAGATAACTATCAACCTGGGAGACTTACTCACTACCCAGCTAACTATCAACCTGAAGGACTTACTCACTACCCAGATAGCTTTCAACCTGGGATAATTACTCACTACCCAGCTAACTATCAACCTGGGAGACTTACTCACTACCCAGCTAATTAACAACATGGGAGACTTACTCACTACCCAGCTAATTAACAACCTGGGAAACTTACTCACTACCCATATAACTATCAACCTGGGAGACTTAACCACTACCCAGCTAACTATCAACCTGGGAGACTTACTCACTACCCAGCTAACTATCAACCTGGGAGACTTACTCACTACCCAGCTAACTATCAACCTGGGAGACTTACTCACTACCCAGCTAATTAACAACCTGGGAGACTTATTCACTACCCAGCTAACTATCAACCTGGGAGACTTACTCACTACCCAGCTAACTATCAACCTGGGAGACTTACTCACTACCCAGCTAATTAACAACCTGGGAGACTTACTCACTACCCAGATAACTATCAACCTGGGAGACTTAACCACTACCCAGCTAACTATCAACCAGAGGGGACTTACTCACTACCCAGCTAACTATCAACCTGAGGGGACTTACTCACTACCCAGCTAACTATCAACCTGGGAGACTTACCCACTACCCAGCTAATTAACAACCTGGGAGACTTATTCACTACCCAGATAACTATCAACCTGGGAGACTTAACCACTACCCAGATAACTATCAACCTGAAGGACTTACTCACCACCCAGCTAACTATCAACCTGGGAGAATTACTCACTACCCAGCTAACTATCAACCTGAAGGACTTACTCACCACCCAGCTAACTTTCAACCTGGGATAATTACTCACTTCCCAGCTAACTATCAACCTGGGAGACTTACTCACTACCCAGCTAATTAACAACCTGGGAGACTTACTCACTACCCAGCTAATTAACAACCTGGGAGACTTACTCACTACCCAGCTAACTATCAACCTGGGAGACTTAACCACTACCCAGCTAACTATCAACCTGGGAGACTTACTCACTACCCAGCTAATTAACAACCTGGGAGACTTACTCACTACCCAGCTACTATCAACCTGAAGGACTTACTCACTACCCAGCTAACTATCAACCTGGGAGACTTAACCACTACCCAGCTAACTATCAACCTGGGAGACTTACTCACTTCCCAGATAACTATCAACCTGAAGGACTTACTCACCACCCAGCTAACTTTCAACCTGGGAGATTTACTCACTACCCAGCTAATTAACAACCTGGGAGACTTACTCACTACCCAGCTAACTATCAACCTGAAGGACTTACTCACTACCCAGATAACTATCAACCTGGGAGACTTAACCACTACCCAGCTAACTATCAACCTGGGAGAATTACTCACTACCCAGCTAACTATCAACCTGGGAGACTTACTCACTACCCAGCTAATTAACAACCTGGGAGACTTACTCACTACCCAGCTAACTATCAACCTGGGAGACTTACTCACTACCCAGCTAACTATCAACCTGGGAGACTTACTCACTACCCAGCTAATTATCAACCTGGGAGACTTACTCACTACCCAGATAACTATCAACCTGGGAAACTTAACCACTACCCAGCTAACTATCAACCTGGGAGACTTACTCACTACCCAGCTACTATCAACCTGAAGGACTTAGTCACTACCCAGCTAACTTTCAACTTGGGACACTTACTCACTACCCAGCTAACTATCAACCTGAAAGACTTACTCACTACCCAGATAACTATCAACCTGGGAGACTTAACCACTACCCAGCTAACTATCAACCTGGGAGACTTAACCACTACCCAGCTAACTATCAACCTGGGAGACTTACTCACTACCCAGCTAATTAACAACCTGGGAGACTTACTCACTACCCAGCTAACTATCAACCTGAAAGACTTACTCACTACCCAGCTAATTAACAACCTGGGAGACTTACTCACTACCCAGCTAACTATCAACCTGAAAGACTTACTCACTACCCAGATAACTATCAACCTGGGATAATTACTCACTACCAAGCTAACTATCAACCTGAAGGACTTAGTCACTACCCAGCTAACTTTCAACTTGGGACACTTACTCGCTACCCAGCTAACTATCAACCTGGGAGACTTACTCACTACCCAGCTAACTATCAACCTGGGAGACTTACTCACTACCCAGCTAACTATAAACCTGAAGGACTTACTCACTACCCAGCTAATTATCAACCTGAAGGACTTACTAACTACTCAGCTAACTATCAACCAGGGGGGACTTACTCACTACCCAGCTAACTTTCAACCTGGGATAATTACTCACTACCCATCTAACTTTCAACCTGGGATAATTACTCACTACCCAGCTAACTATCAACCTGGGAGACTTACTCACTACCCAGCTAATTAACAACCTGGGAGACTTAACCACTACCCAGCTAACTATCAACCTGGGAGACTTACTCACTACCCAGCTAACTATCAACCTGGGAGACTTACTCACTACCCAGCTAACTATCAATCTGAAGGACTTACTCACTACCCAGATAACTTTCAACCTGGGATAATTACTCACTACCCAGCTAACTATCAACCTGGGAGACTTACTCACTACCCAGCTAATTAACAACCTGGGAGACTTACTCACTACCCAGCTAATTAACAACCTGGGATACTTACTCACTACCCAGATAACTATCAACCTGGGAGACTTAACCACTACCCAGCTAACTATCAACCTGGGAGAATTACTCACTACCCAGCTAACTATCAACCTGAAGGACTTACTCACCACCCAGCTAACTTTCAACCTGGGACACTTACTCGCTACCCAGCTAACTATCAACCTGGGAGACTTACTCACTACCCAGCTAACTATCAACCTGGGAGAATTACTCACTACCCAGCTAACTATCAACCTGGGAGACTTACTCACTACCCAGCTAACTATCAACCTGAAGGACTTATTCACTACCCAGCTAACTATCAACCTGGGAGACTTACTCACTACCCAGCTAACTATCAACCTGAAGGACTTACTCACTACCCAGATAACTATCAACCTGGGAGACTTAACCACTACCCAGCTAACTATCAACCTGGGAGACTTACTCACTTCCCAGATAACTATCAACCTGAAGGACTTACTCACCACCCAGCTAACTTTCAACCTGGGAGATTTACTCACTACCCAGGTAATTAACAACCTGGGAGACTTACTCACTACCCAGCTAACTATCAACCTGAAGGACTTACTCACTACCCAGATAACTATCAACCTGGGAGACTTAACCACTACCCAGCTAACTATCAACCTGGGAGAATTACTCACTACCCAGCTAACTATCAACCTGGGACACTTACTCACTACCCAGCTAATTAACAACCTGGGAGACTTACTCACTACCCAGCTAACTATCAACCTGGGAGACTTACTCACTACCCAGCTAACTATCAACCTGGGAGACTTACTCACTACCCAGCTAATTATCAACCTGGGAGACTTACTCACTACCCAGATAACTATCAACCTGGGAAACTTAACCACTACCCAGCTAACTATCAACCTGGGAGACTTACTCACTACCCAGCTACTATCAACCTGAAGGACTTAGTCACTACCCAGCTAACTTTCAACTTGGGACACTTACTCACTACCCAGCTAACTATCAACCTGAAAGACTTACTCACTACCCAGATAACTATCAACCTGGGAGACTTAACCACTACCCAGCTAACTATCAACCTGGGAGACTTAACCACTACCCAGCTAACTATCAACCTGGGAGACTTACTCACTACCCAGCTAATTAACAACCTGGGAGACTTACTCACTACCCAGCTAACTATCAACCTGAAAGACTTACTCACTACCCAGCTAATTAACAACCTGGGAGACTTACTCACTACCCAGCTAACTATCAACCTGAAAGACTTACTCACTACCCAGATAACTATCAACCTGGGATAATTACTCACTACCAAGCTAACTATCAACCTGAAGGACTTAGTCACTACCCAGCTAACTTTCAACTTGGGACACTTACTCGCTACCCAGCTAACTATCAACCTGGGAGACTTACTCACTACCCAGCTAACTATCAACCTGGGAGACTTACTCACTACCCAGCTAACTATAAACCTGAAGGACTTACTCACTACCCAGCTAATTATCAACCTGAAGGACTTACTAACTACTCAGCTAACTATCAACCAGGGGGGACTTACTCACTACCCAGCTAACTTTCAACCTGGGATAATTACTCACTACCCATCTAACTTTCAACCTGGGATAATTACTCACTACCCAGCTAACTATCAACCTGGGAGACTTACTCACTACCCAGCTAATTAACAACCTGGGAGACTTAACCACTACCCAGCTAACTATCAACCTGGGAGACTTACTCACTACCCAGCTAACTATCAACCTGGGAGACTTACTCACTACCCAGCTAACTATCAATCTGAAGGACTTACTCACTACCCAGATAACTTTCAACCTGGGATAATTACTCACTACCCAGCTAACTATCAACCTGGGAGACTTACTCACTACCCAGCTAATTAACAACCTGGGAGACTTACTCACTACCCAGCTAATTAACAACCTGGGATACTTACTCACTACCCAGATAACTATCAACCTGGGAGACTTAACCACTACCCAGCTAACTATCAACCTGGGAGAATTACTCACTACCCAGCTAACTATCAACCTGAAGGACTTACTCACCACCCAGCTAACTTTCAACCTGGGACACTTACTCGCTACCCAGCTAACTATCAACCTGGGAGACTTACTCACTACCCAGCTAACTATCAACCTGGGAGAATTACTCACTACCCAGCTAACTATCAACCTGGGAGACTTACTCACTACCCAGCTAACTATCAACCTGAAGGACTTATTCACTACCCAGCTAACTATCAACCTGGGAGACTTACTCACTACCCAGCTAACTATCAACCTGAAGGACTTACTCACTACCCAGATAACTATCAACCTGGGAGACTTAACCACTACCCAGCTAACTATCAACCTGGGAGACTTACTCACTTCCCAGATAACTATCAACCTGAAGGACTTACTCACCACCCAGCTAACTTTCAACCTGGGAGATTTACTCACTACCCAGGTAATTAACAACCTGGGAGACTTACTCACTACCCAGCTAACTATCAACCTGAAGGACTTACTCACTACCCAGATAACTATCAACCTGGGAGACTTAACCACTACCCAGCTAACTATCAACCTGGGAGAATTACTCACTACCCAGCTAACTATCAACCTGGGACACTTACTCACTACCCAGCTAATTAACAACCTGGGAGACTTACTCACTACCCAGCTAACTATCAACCTGGGAGACTTACTCACTACCCAGCTAACTATCAACCTGGGAGACTTACTCACTACCCAGCTAATTATCAACCTGGGAGACTTACTCACTACCCAGATAACTATCAACCTGGGAAACTTAACCACTACCCAGCTAACTATCAACCTGGGAGACTTACTCACTACCCAGCTACTATCAACCTGAAGGACTTAGTCACTACCCAGCTAACTTTCAACTTGGGACACTTACTCACTACCCAGCTAACTATCAACCTGAAAGACTTACTCACTACCCAGATAACTATCAACCTGGGAGACTTAACCACTACCCAGCTAACTATCAACCTGGGAGACTTAACCACTACCCAGCTAACTATCAACCTGGGAGACTTACTCACTACCCAGCTAATTAACAACCTGGGAGACTTACTCACTACCCAGCTAACTATCAACCTGAAAGACTTACTCACTACCCAGCTAATTAACAACCTGGGAGACTTACTCACTACCCAGCTAACTATCAACCTGAAAGACTTACTCACTACCCAGATAACTATCAACCTGGGATAATTACTCACTACCAAGCTAACTATCAACCTGAAGGACTTAGTCACTACCCAGCTAACTTTCAACTTGGGACACTTACTCGCTACCCAGCTAACTATCAACCTGGGAGACTTACTCACTACCCAGCTAACTATCAACCTGGGAGACTTACTCACTACCCAGCTAACTATAAACCTGAAGGACTTACTCACTACCCAGCTAATTATCAACCTGAAGGACTTACTAACTACTCAGCTAACTATCAACCAGGGGGGACTTACTCACTACCCAGCTAACTTTCAACCTGGGATAATTACTCACTACCCATCTAACTTTCAACCTGGGATAATTACTCACTACCCAGCTAACTATCAACCTGGGAGACTTACTCACTACCCAGCTAATTAACAACCTGGGAGACTTAACCACTACCCAGCTAACTATCAACCTGGGAGACTTACTCACTACCCAGCTAACTATCAACCTGGGAGACTTACTCACTACCCAGCTAACTATCAATCTGAAGGACTTACTCACTACCCAGATAACTTTCAACCTGGGATAATTACTCACTACCCAGCTAACTATCAACCTGGGAGACTTACTCACTACCCAGCTAATTAACAACCTGGGAGACTTACTCACTACCCAGCTAATTAACAACCTGGGATACTTACTCACTACCCAGATAACTATCAACCTGGGAGACTTAACCACTACCCAGCTAACTATCAACCTGGGAGAATTACTCACTACCCAGCTAACTATCAACCTGAAGGACTTACTCACCACCCAGCTAACTTTCAACCTGGGACACTTACTCGCTACCCAGCTAACTATCAACCTGGGAGACTTACTCACTACCCAGCTAACTATCAACCTGGGAGAATTACTCACTACCCAGCTAACTATCAACCTGGGAGACTTACTCACTACCCAGCTAACTATCAACCTGAAGGACTTATTCACTACCCAGCTAACTATCAACCTGGGAGACTTACTCACTACCCAGCTAACTATCAACCTGAAGGACTTACTCACTACCCAGATAACTATCAACCTGGGAGACTTACTAACTACTCAGCTAACTTTCAACCTGGGATAATTACTCACTACCCAGCTAACTTTCAACCTGGGATAATTACTCACTACCCAGCTAACTATCAACCTGGGAGACTTACTCACTACCCAGCTAATTAACAACCTGGGAGACTTACTCACTACCCAGCTACTATCAACCTGAAGGACTTAGTCACTACCCAGCTAATTAACAACCTGGGATAATTACTCACTACCCAGATAACTATCAACCTGGGAGACTTACTCACTACCCAGCTAACTATCAACCTGAAGGACTTACTCACTACCCAGATAACTTTCAACCTGGGATAATTACTCACTACCCAGCTAACTATCAACCTGGGAGACTTACTCACTACCCAGCTAATTAACAACCTGGGAGACTTACTCACTACCCAGCTAATTAACAACCTGGGAGACTTACTCACTACCCAGATAACTATAAACCTGGGAGACTTAACCACTACCCAGCTAACTATCAACCTGGGAGACTTACTCACTACCCAGCTAACTATCAACCTGGGAGACTTACTCACTACCCAGCTAACTATCAACCTGAAGGACTTAGTCACTACCCAGCTAATTAACAACCTGGGATAATTACTCACTACCCAGATAACTATCAACCTGGGAGACTTACTCACTACCCAGCTAACTATCAACCTGAAGGACTTACTCACTACCCAGATAACTTTCAACCTGGGATAATTACTCACTACCCAGCTAACTATCAACCTGGGAGACTTACTCACTACCCAGCTAATTAACAACCTGGGAGACTTACTCACTACCCAGCTAATTAACAACCTGGGAGACTTACTCACTACCCAGATAACTATCAACCTGGGAGACTTAACCACTACCCATATAACTATCAACCTGGGAGACTTACTCACTACCCAGCTAACTATCAACCTGGGAGACTTACTCACTACCCAGCTAATTAACAACCTGGGAGACTTACTCACTACCCAGATAACTATCAACCTGGGACACTTAACCACTACCCAGCTAACTATCAACCTGGGAGACTTACTCACTACCCAGCTACTATCAACCTGAAGGACTTAGTCACTACCCAGCTAACTTTCAACTTGGGACACTTACCCACTACCCAGCTAACTATCAACCTGAAAGACTTACTCACTACCCAGATAACTATCAACCTGGGAGACTTAACCACTACCCAGCTAACTATCAACCTGGGAGACTTAACCACTACCCAGCTAACTATCAACCTGGGAGACTTACTCACTACCCAGCTAATTAACAACCTGGGAGACTTACTCACTACCCAGCTAACTATCAACCTGAAAGACTTACTCACTACCCAGCTAATTAACAACCTGGGAGACTTACTCACTACCCAGCTAACTATCAACCTGAAAGACTTACTCACTACCCAGATAACTATCAACCTGGGATAATTACTCACTACCAAGCTAACTATCAACCTGAAGGACTTAGTCACTACCCAGCTAACTTTCAACTTGGGACACTTACTCGCTACCCAGCTAACTATCAACCTGGGAGACTTACTCACTACCCAGCTAACTATCAACCTGGGAGACTTACTCACTACCCAGCTAACTATCAACCTGTGAGACTTACTCACTACCCAGCTAACTATCAACCTGAAGGACTTACTCACTACCCAGCTAACTATCAACCTGGGAGACTTACTCACTACCCAGCTACTATCAACCTGGGAGACTTAACCACTACCCAGCTAACTATCAACCTGAAGGACTTATTCACTACCCAGCTAACTATCAACCAGAGGGGACTTACTCACTACCCAGCTAACTATCAACCTGGGAGACTTACTCAATACCCATCTAACTATCAACCTGGGAGACTTACTCAATATCCAGCTAACTATCAACCTGGGAGACTTACTCACTACCCAGCTAACTATCAACCTGAAGGACTTACTCACTACCCAGCTAACTATCAACCTGGGAGACTTACTCACTATCCAGCTAATTAACAACCTGGGAGACTTACTCACTACCCAGCTACTATCAACCTGAAGGACTTAGTCACTACCCAGCTAACTATCAACCTGGGAGAATTACTCACTACCCAGCTAACTATCAACCTGGGATAATTACTCACTACCCAGCTAACTATCAACCTGGGAGACTTACTCACTACCCATCTAACTATCAACCTGGGAGAATTACTCACTACCCAGCTAACTATCAACCTGGGATAATTACTCACTACCCAGCTAACTATCAACCTGGGAGACTTACTCACTACCCAGCTAACTATCAACCTGGGAGACTTACTCACTACCCAGCTAATTAACAACCTGGGAGACTTACTCACTACCCAGCTAACTATCAACCAGGGGGGACTTACTCACTACACAGCTAATTAACAACCTGGGAGACTTACTCACTACCCAGCTAACTATCAACCTGGGAGACTTACTCACTACCCAGCTAACTATCAACCTGGGAGACTTACTCACTACCCAGCTAATTAACAACCTGGGAGTCTTACTCACTACCCAGCTAACTATCAACCTGGGAGACTTACTCACTACCCAGCTAATTAACAACCTGGGAGACTTACTCACTACCCAGCTACTATCAACCTGAAGGACTTACTCACTTCCCAGCTAACTATCAACCTGGGAGACTTACTCACTACCCAGCTAACTATCAACCTGAAGGACTTACTCACTACCCAGCTAACTATCAACCTGGGAGACTTACTCACTACCCAGCTAACTATCAACCTGAAGGACTTACTCACTACCCAGCTAACTATCAACCTGGGAGACTTACTCAATACCCAGCTAACTATCAACCTGGGAGACTTACTCACTACCCAGCTAACTTTCAACCTGGGAGACTTACTCACTACCCAGCTAATTAACAACCTGGGAGACTTACTCACTACCCAGCTACTATCAACCTGAATGACTTACTCACTACCCAGCTAACTATCAACCTGGGAGACTTACTCACTACCCATCTAACTATCAACCTGAAGGACTTACTCACTACCCAGCTAACTATCAACCTGGGAGACTTACTCACCACCCAGCTAACTTTCAACCTGGGATAATTACTCACTACCCAGCTAACTATCAACCAGAGGGGACTTACTCACTACCCAGCTAACTATCAACCTGAAGGACTTACTCACTACCCAGCTAACTATCAACCTGGGAGACTTACTCACCACCCAGCTAACTATCAACCTGGGAGACTTAACCACTACCCAGCTAACTATCAACCTGGGAGACTTACTCACTACCCAGCTAACTATCAACCTGGGAGACTTAACTACTACCCAGCTAACTATCAACCTGGGAGACTTACTCAATACCCAGCTAACTATCAACCAGAGGGGACTTACTCACTACCAAGCTAACTATCAACCTGAAAGACTTACTCACTACCCAGCTAACTATCAACCTGGGAGACTTACTCACTACCCAACTAACTATCAACCTGAAGGACTTATTCACTACCCAGCTAACTATCAACCTGGGAGACTTACTCACTACCCAGCTAACTATCAACCTGAAGGACTTACTCACTACCCAGATAACTATCAACCTGGGAGACTTACTAACTACTCAGCTAACTTTCAACCTGGGATAATTACTCACTACCCAGCTAACTTTCAACCTGGGATAATTACTCACTACCCAGCTAACTATCAACCTGGGAGACTTACTCACTACCCAGCTAAATAACAACCTGGGAGACTTACTCACTACCCAGCTACTATCAACCTGAAGGACTTAGTCACTACCCAGCTAATTAACAACCTGGGATAATTACTCACTACCCAGATAACTATCAACCTGGGAGACTTACTCACTACCCAGCTAACTATCAACCTGAAGGACTTACTCACTACCCAGATAACTTTCAACCTGGGATAATTACTCACTACCCAGCTAACTATCAACCTGGGAGACTTACTCACTACCCAGCTAATTAACAACCTGGGAGACTTACTCACTACCCAGCTAATTAACAACCTGGGAGACTTACTCACTACCCAGATAACTATCAACCTGGGAGACTTAACCACTACCCATCTAACTATCAACCTGGGAGACTTACTCACTACCCAGCTAACTATCAACCTGGGAGACTTACTCACTACCCAGCTAACTATCAACCTGAAGGACTTAGTCACTACCCAGCTAATTAACAACCTGGGATAATTACTCACTACCCAGATAACTATCAACCTGGGAGACTTACTCACTACCCAGCTAACTATCAACCTGAAGGACTTACTCACTACCCAGATAACTTTCAACCTGGGATAATTACACACTACCCAGCTAACTATCAACCTGGGAGACTTACTCACTACCCAGCTAATTAACAACCTGGGAGACTTACTCACTACCCAGCTAATTAACAACCTGGGAGACTTACTCACTACCCAGATAACTATCAACCTGGGAGACTTAACCACTACCCATATAACTATCAACCTGGGAGACTTACTCACTACCCAGCTAACTATCAACCTGGGAGACTTACTCACTACCCAGCTAATTAACAACCTGGGAGACTTACTCACTACCCAGATAACTATCAACCTGGGAAACTTAACCACTACCCAGCTAACTATCAACCTGGGAGACTTACTCACTACCCAGCTACTATCAACCTGAAGGACTTAGTCACTACCCAGCTAACTTTCAACTTGGGACACTTACCCACTACCCAGCTAACTATCAACCTGAAAGACTTACTCACTACCCAGATAACTATCAACCTGGGAGACTTAACCACTACCCAGCTAACTATCAACCTGGGAGACTTAACCACTACCCAGCTAACTATCAACCTGGGAGACTTACTCACTACCCAGCTAATTAACAACCTGGGAGACTTACTCACTACCCAGATAACTATCAACCTGGGAGACTTAACCACTACCCAGCTAACTATCAACCTGGGAGACTTACTCACTACCCAGCTAATTAACAACCTGGGAGACTTATTCACTACCCAGCTAACTATCAACCTGGGAGACTTACTCACTACCCAGCTAACTATCAACCTGGGAGACTTACTCACTACCCAGCTAATTAACAACCTGGGAGACTTACTCACTACCCAGATAACTATCAACCTGGGAGACTTAACCACTACCCAGCTAACTATCAACCAGAGGGGACTTACTCACTACCCAGCTAACTATCAACCTGAGGGGACTTACTCACTACCCAGCTAACTATCAACCTGGGAGACTTACCCACTACCCAGCTAATTAACAACCTGGGAGACTTACTCACTACCCAGATAACTATCAACCTGGGAGACTTAACCACTACCCAGATAACTATCAACCTGAAGGACTTACTCACCACCCAGCTAACTATCAACCTGGGAGAATTACTCACTACCCAGCTAACTATCAACCTGAAGGACTTACTCACCACCCAGCTAACTTTCAACCTGGGATAATTACTCACTTCCCAGCTAACTATCAACCTGGGAGACTTACTCACTACCCAGCTAATTAACAACCTGGGAGACTTACTCACTACCCAGCTAATTAACAACCTGGGAGACTTACTCACTACCCAGCTAACTATCAACCTGGGAGACTTAACCACTACCCAGCTAACTATCAACCTGGGAGACTTACTCACTACCCAGCTAATTAACAACCTGGGAGACTTACTCACTACCCAGCTACTATCAACCTGAAGGACTTACTCACTACCCAGCTAACTATCAACCTGGGAGACTTAACCACTACCCAGCTAACTATCAACCTGGGAGACTTACTCACTTCCCAGATAACTATCAACCTGAAGGACTTACTCACCACCCAGCTAACTTTCAACCTGGGAGATTTACTCACTACCCAGCTAATTAACAACCTGGGAGACTTACTCACTACCCAGCTAACTATCAACCTGAAGGACTTACTCACTACCCAGATAACTATCAACCTGGGAGACTTAACCACTACCCAGCTAACTATCAACCTGGGAGAATTACTCACTACCCAGCTAACTATCAACCTGGGAGACTTACTCACTACCCAGCTAATTAACAACCTGGGAGACTTACTCACTAACCAGCTAACTATCAACCTGGGAGACTTACTCACTACCCAGCTAACTATCAACCTGGGAGACTTACTCACTACCCAGCTAATTAACAACCTGGGAGACTTACTCACTACCCAGATAACTATCAACCTGGGAAACTTAACCACTACCCAGCTAACTATCAACCTGGGAGACTTACTCACTACCCAGCTACTATCAACCTGAAGGACTTAGTCACTACCCAGCTAACTTTCAACTTGGGACACTTACTCACTACCCAGCTAACTATCAACCTGAAAGACTTACTCACTACCCAGATAACTATCAACCTGGGAGACTTAACCACTACCCAGCTAACTATCAACCTGGGAGACTTAACCACTACCCAGCTAACTATCAACCTGGGAGACTTACTCACTACCCAGCTAATTAACAACCTGGGAGACTTACTCACTACCCAGCTAACTATCAACCTGAAAGACTTACTCACTACCCAGCTAATTAACAACCTGGGAGACTTACTCACTACCCAGCTAACTATCAACCTGAAAGACTTACTCACTACCCAGATAACTATCAACCTGGGATAATTACTCACTACCAAGCTAACTATCAACCTGAAGGACTTACTCACTACCCAGCTAACTATCAACCTGGGAGACTTACTCACTACCCAGCTAACTATCAACCTGGGAGACTTACTCACTACCCAGCTAACTATAAACCTGGGAGACTTACTCACTACCCAGCTAACTATAAACCTGAAGGACTTAATCACTACCCAGCTAATTATCAACCTGAAGGACTTACTCACTACCCAGCTAACTATCAACCTGGGAGACTTACTCACTACCCAGCTAATTAACAACCTGGGAGACTTACTCACTACCCAGCTACTATCAACCTGAAGGACTTAGTCACTACCCAGCTAACTATCAACCTGGGAGAATTACTCACTACCCAGCTAACTATCAACCTGGGATAATTACTCACTACCCAGCTAACTATCAACCTGGGAGACTTACTCACTACCCATCTAACTATCAACCTGGGAGAATTACTCACTACCCAGCTAACTATCAACCTGGGATAATTACTCACTACCCAGCTAACTATCAACCTGGGAGACTTACTCACTACCCAGCTAACTATCAACCTGGGAGACTTACTCACTACCCAGCTAATTAACAACCTGGGAGACTTACTCACTACCCAGCTAACTATCAACCAGGGGGGACTTACTCACTACACAGCTAATTAACAACCTGGGAGACTTACTCACTACCCAGCTAACTATCAACCTGGGAGACTTACTCACTACCCAGCTAACTATCAACCTGGGAGACTTACTCACTACCCAGCTAATTAACAACCTGGGAGTCTTACTCACTACCCAGCTAACTATCAACCTGGGAGACTTACTCACTACCCAGCTAATTAACAACCTGGGAGACTTACTCACTACCCAGCTACTATCAACCTGAAGGACTTACTCACTTCCCAGCTAACTATCAACCTGGGAGACTTACTCACTACCCAGCTAACTATCAACCTGAAGGACTTACTCACTACCCAGCTAACTATCAACCTGGGAGACTTACTCACTACCCAGCTAACTATCAACCTGAAGGACTTACTCACTACCCAGCTAACTATCAACCTGGGAGACTTACTCAATACCCAGCTAACTATCAACCTGGGAGACTTACTCACTACCCAGCTAACTTTCAACCTGGGAGACTTACTCACTACCCAGCTAATTAACAACCTGGGAGACTTACTCACTACCCAGCTACTATCAACCTGAATGACTTACTCACTACCCAGCTAACTATCAACCTGGGAGACTTACTCACTACCCATCTAACTATCAACCTGAAGGACTTACTCACTACCCAGCTAACTATCAACCTGGGAGACTTACTCACCACCCAGCTAACTTTCAACCTGGGATAATTACTCACTACCCAGCTAACTATCAACCAGAGGGGACTTACTCACTACCCAGCTAACTATCAACCTGAAGGACTTACTCACTACCCAGCTAACTATCAACCTGGGAGACTTACTCACTACCCAGCTAACTATCAACCTGGGAGACTTAACCACTACCCAGCTAACTATCAACCTGGGAGACTTACTCACTACCCAGCTAACTATCAACCTGGGAGACTTAACTACTACCCAGCTAACTATCAACCTGGGAGACTTACTCAATACCCAGCTAACTATCAACCAGAGGGGACTTACTCACTACCCAGCTAACTATCAACCTGAAAGACTTACTCACTACCCAGCTAACTATCAACCTGGGAGACTTACTCACTACCCAGCTAACTATCAACCTGAAGGACTTATTCACTACCCAGCTAACTATCAACCTGGGAGACTTACTCACTACCCAGCTAACTATCAACCTGAAGGACTTACTCACTACCCAGATAACTATCAACCTGGGAGACTTACTAACTACTCAGCTAACTTTCAACCTGGGATAATTACTCACTACCCAGCTAACTTTCAACCTGGGATAATTACTCACTACCCAGCTAACTATCAACCTGGGAGACTTACTCACTACCCAGCTAAATAACAACCTGGGAGACTTACTCACTACCCAGCTACTATCAACCTGAAGGACTTTATCACTACCCAGCTAATTAACAACCTGGGATAATTACTCACTACCCAGATAACTATCAACCTGGGAGACTTACTCACTACCCAGCTAACTATCAACCTGAAGGACTTACTCACTACCCAGATAACTTTCAACCTGGGATAATTACTCACTACCCAGCTAACTATCAACCTGGGAGACTTACTCACTACCCAGCTAATTAACAACCTGGGAGACTTACTCACTACCCAGCTAATTAACAACCTGGGAGACTTACTCACTACCCAGATAACTATCAACCTGGGAGACTTAACCACTACCCAGCTAACTATCAACCTGGGAGACTTACTCACTACCCAGCTAACTATCAACCTGGGAGACTTACTCACTACCCAGCTAACTATCAACCTGAAGGACTTAGTCACTACCCAGCTAATTAACAACCTGGGATAATTACTCACTACCCAGATAACTATCAACCTGGGAGACTTACTCACTACCCAGCTAACTATCAACCTGAAGGACTTACTCACTACCCAGATAACTTTCAACCTGGGATAATTACTCACTACCCAGCTAACTATCAACCTGGGAGACTTACTCACTACCCAGCTAATTAACAACCTGGGAGACTTACTCACTACCCAGCTAATTAACAACCTGGGAGACTTACTCACTACCCAGATAACTATCAACCTGGGAGACTTAACCACTACCCATATAACTATCAACCTGGGAGACTTACTCACTACCCAGCTAACTATCAACCTGGGAGACTTACTCACTACCCAGCTAATTAACAACCTGGGAGACTTACTCACTACCCAGATAACTATCAACCTGGGAAACTTAACCACTACCCAGCTAACTATCAACCTGGGAGACTTACTCACTACCCAGCTACTATCAACCTGAAGGACTTAGTCACTACCCAGCTAACTTTCAACTTGGGACACTTACCCACTACCCAACTAACTATCAACCTGAAAGACTTACTCACTACCCAGATAACTATCAACCTGGGAGACTTAACCACTACCCAGCTAACTATCAACCTGGGAGACTTAACCACTACCCAGCTAACTATCAACCTGGGAGACTTACTCACTACCCAGCTAATTAACAACCTGGGAGACTTACTCACTACCCAGATAACTATCAACCTGGGAGACTTAACCACTACCCAGCTAACTATCAACCTGGGAGACTTACTCACTACCCAGCTAATTAACAACCTGGGAGACTTATTCACTACCCAGCTAACTATCAACCTGGGAGACTTACTCACTACCCAGCTAACTATCAACCTGGGAGACTTACTCACTACCCAGCTAATTAACAACCTGGGAGACTTACTCACTACCCAGATAACTATCAACCTGGGAGACTTAACCACTACCCAGCTAACTATCAACCAGAGGGGACTTACTCACTACCCAGCTAACTATCAACCTGAGGGGAGTTACTCACTACCCAGCTAACTATCAACCTGGGAGACTTACCCACTACCCAGCTAATTAACAACCTGGGAGACTTACTCACTACCCAGATAACTATCAACCTGGGAGACTTAACCACTACCCAGATAACTATCAACCTGAAGGACTTACTCACCACCCAGCTAACTATCAACCTGGGAGAATTACTCACTACCCAGCTAACTATCAACCTGAAGGACTTACTCACCACCCAGCTAACTTTCAACCTGGGATAATTACTCACTTCCCAGCTAACTATCAACCTGGGAGACTTACTCACTACCCAGCTAATTAACAACCTGGGAGACTTACTCACTACCCAGCTAATTAACAACCTGGGAGACTTACTCACTACCCAGCTAACTATCAACCTGGGAGACTTAACCACTACCCAGCTAACTATCAACCTGGGAGACTTACTCACTACCCAGCTAATTAACAACCTGGGAGACTTACTCACTACCCAGCTACTATCAACCTGAAGGGCTTACTCACTACCCAGCTAACTATCAACCTGGGAGACTTAACCACTACCCAGCTAACTATCAACCTGGGAGACTTACTCACTTCCCAGATAACTATCAACCTGAAGGACTTACTCACCACCCAGCTAACTTTCAACCTGGGAGATTTACTCACTACCCAGCTAATTAACAACCTGGGAGACTTACTCACTACCCAGCTAACTATCAACCTGAAGGACTTACTCACTACCCAGATAACTATCAACCTGGGAGACTTAACCACTACCCAGCTAACTATCAACCTGGGAGAATTACTCACTACCCAGCTAACTATCAACCTGGGAGACTTACTCACTACCCAGCTAATTAACAACCTGGGAGACTTACTCACTAACCAGCTAACTATCAACCTGGGAGACTTACTCACTACCCTTCTAACTATCAACCTGGGAGACTTACTCACTACCCAGCTAATTAACAACCTGGGAGACTTACTCACTACCCAGATAACTATCAACCTGGGAAACTTAACCACTACCCAGCTAACTATCAACCTGGGAGACTTACTCACTACCCAGCTACTATCAACCTGAAGGACTTAGTCACTACCCAGCTAACTTTCAACTTGGGACACTTACTCACTACCCAGCTAACTATCAACCTGAAAGACTTACTCACTACCCAGATAACTATCAACCTGGGAGACTTAACCACTACCCAGCTAACTATCAACCTGGGAGACTTAACCACTACCCAGCTAACTATCAACCTGGGAGACTTACTCACTACCCAGCTAATTAACAACCTGGGAGACTTACTCACTACCCAGCTAACTATCAACCTGAAAGACTTACTCACTACCCAGCTAATTAACAACCTGGGAGACTTACTCACTACCCAGCTAACTATCAACCTGAAAGACTTACTCACTACCCAGATAACTATCAACCTGGGATAATTACTCACTACCAAGCTAACTATCAACCTGAAGGACTTAGTCACTACCCAGCTAACTTTCAACTTGGGACACTTACTCGCTACCCAGCTAACTATCAACCTGGGAGACTTACTCACTACCCAGCTAACTATCAACCTGGGAGACTTACTCACTACCCAGCTAACTATAAACCTGAAGGACTTACTCACTACCCAGCTAATTATCAACCTGAAGGACTTACTAACTACTCAGCTAACTATCAACCAGGGGGGACTTACTCACTACCCAGCTAACTTTCAACCTGGGATAATTACTCACTACCCATCTAACTTTCAACCTGGGATAATTACTCACTACCCAGCTAACTATCAACCTGGGAGACTTACTCACTACCCAGCTAATTAACAACCTGGGAGACTTAACCACTACCCAGCTAACTATCAACCTGGGAGACTTACTCACTACCCAGCTAACTATCAACCTGGGAGACTTACTCACTACCCAGCTAACTATCAATCTGAAGGACTTACTCACTACCCAGATAACTTTCAACCTGGGATAATTACTCACTACCCAGCTAACTATCAACCTGGGAGACTTACTCACTACCCAGCTAATTAACAACCTGGGAGACTTACTCACTACCCAGCTAATTAACAACCTGGGATACTTACTCACTACCCAGATAACTATCAACCTGGGAGACTTATCCACTACCCAGCTAACTATCAACCTGGGAGAATTACTCACTACCCAGCTAATTATCAACCTGAAGGACTTACTCACCACCCAGCTAACTTTAAACCTGGGACACTTACTCGCTACCCAGCTAACTATCAACCTGGGAGACTTACTCACTACCCAGCTAACTATCAACCTGGGAGAATTACTCACTACCCAGCTAACTATCAACCTGGGAGACTTACTCACTACCCAGCTAACTATCAACCTGAAGGACTTATTCACTACCCAGCTAACTATCAACCTGGGAGACTTACTCACTACCCAGCTAACTATCAACCTGAAGGACTTACTCACTACCCAGATAACTATCAACCTGGGAGACTTACTAACTACTCAGCTAACTTTCAACCTGGGATAATTACTCACTACCCAGCTAACTTTCAACCTGGGATAATTACTCACTACCCAGCTAACTATCAACCTGGGAGACTTACTCACTACCCAGCTAATTAACAACCTGGGAGACTTACTCACTACCCAGCTACTATCAACCTGAAGGACTTAGTCACTACCCAGCTAATTAACAACCTGGGATAATTACTCACTACCCAGATAACTATCAACCTGGGAGACTTACTCACTACCCAGCTAACTATCAACCTGAAGGACTTACTCACTACCCAGATAACTTTCAACCTGGGATAATTACTCACTACCCAGCTAACTATCAACCTGGGAGACTTACTCACTACCCAGATAATTAACAACCTGGGAGACTTACTCACTACCCAGCTAATTAACAACCTGGGAGACTTACTCACTACCCAGATAACTATCAACCTGGGAGACTTAACCACTACCCAGCTAACTTTCAACCTGGGAGACTTACTCACTACCCAGCAAACTATCAACCTGGGATAATTACTCACTACCAAGCTAACTATCAACCTGAAGGACTTAGTCACTACCCAGCTAACTTTCAACTTGGGACACTTACTCGCTACCCAGCTAACTATCAACCTGGGAGACTTACTCACTACCCAGCTAACTATCAACCTGGGAGACTTACTCACTACCCAGCTAACTATAAACCTGAAGGACTTAATCACTACCCAGCTAATTATCAACCTGAAGGACTTACTAACTACTCAGCTAACTATCAACCAGGGGGGACTTACTCACTACCCAGCTAACTTTCAACCTGGGATAATTACTCACTACCCATCTAACTTTCAACCTGGGATAATTACTCACTACCCAGCTAACTATCAACCTGGGAGACTTACTCACTACCCAGCTAATTAACAACCTGGGAGACTTAACCACTACCCAGCTAACTATCAACCTGGGAGACTTACTCACTACCCAGCTAACTATCAACCTGGGAGACTTACTCACTACCCAGCTAACTATCAATCTGAAGGACTTACTCACTACCCAGATAACTTTCAACCTGGGATAATTACTCACTACCCAGCTAACTATCAACCTGGGAGACTTACTCACTACCCAGCTAATTAACAACCTGGGAGACTTACTCACTACCCAGCTAATTAACAACCTGGGATACTTACTCACTACCCAGATAACTATCAACCTGGGAGACTTAACCACTACCCAGCTAACTATCAACCTGGGAGAATTACTCACTACCCAGCTAATTATCAACCTGAAGGACTTACTCACCACCCAGCTAACTTTCAACCTGGGACACTTACTCGCTACCCAGCTAACTATCAACCTGGGAGTCTTACTCACTACCCAGCTAACTATCAACCTGGGAGAATTACTCACTACCCAGCTAACTATCAACCTGGGAGACTTACTCACTACCCAGCTAACTATCAACCTGAAGGACTTATTCACTACCCAGCTAACTATCAACCTGGGAGACTTACTCACTACCCAGCTAACTATCAACCTGAAGGACTTACTCACTACCCAGATAACTATCAACCTGGGAGACTTACTAACTACTCAGCTAACTTTCAACCTGGGATAATTACTCACTACCCAGCTAACTTTCAACCTGGGATAATTACTCACTACCCAGCTAACTATCAACCTGGGAGACTTACTCACTACCCAGCTAATTAACAACCTGGGAGACTTACTCACTACCCAGCTACTATCAACCTGAAGGACTTAGTCACTACCCAGCTAATTAACAACCTGGGATAATTACTCACTACCCAGATAACTATCAACCTGGGAGACTTACTCACTACCCAGCTAACTATCAACCTGAAGGACTTACTCACTACCCAGATAACTTTCAACCTGGGATAATTACTCACTACCCAGCTAACTATCAACCTGGGAGACTTACTCACTACCCAGCTAATTAACAACCTGGGAGACTTACTCACTACCCAGCTAATTAACAACCTGGGAGACTTACTCACTACCCAGATAACTATCAACCTGGGAGACTTAACCACTACCCAGCTAACTATCAACCTGGGAGACTTACTCACTACCCAGCTAACAATCAACCTGGGAGACTTACTCACTACCCAGCTAACTATCAACCTGAAGGACTTAGTCACTACCCAGCTAATTAACAACCTGGGATAATTACTCACTACCCAGATAACTATCAACCTGGGAGACTTACTCACTACCCAGCTAACTATCAACCTGAAGGACTTACTCACTACCCAGATAACTTTCAACCTGGGACAATTACTCACTACCCAGCTAACTATCAACCTGGGAGACTTACTCACTACCCAGCTAATTAACAACCTGGGAGACTTACTCACTACCCAGCTAATTAACAACCTGGGAGACTTACTCACTACCCAGATAACTATCAACCTGGGAGACTTAACCACTACCCATATAACTATCAACCTGGGAGACTTACTCACTACCCAGCTAACTATCAACCTGGGAGACTTACTCACTACCCAGCTAATTAACAACCTGGGAGACTTACTCACTACCCAGATAACTATCAACCTGGGAAACTTAACCACTACCCAGCTAACTATCAACCTGGGAGACTTACTCACTACCCAGCTACTATCAACCTGAAGGACTTAGTCACTACCCAGCTAACTTTCAACTTGGGACACTTACCCACTACCCAGCTAACTATCAACCTGAAAGACTTACTCACTACCCAGATAACTATCAACCTGGGAGACTTAACCACTACCCAGCTAACTATCAACCTGGGAGACTTAACCACTACCCAGCTAACTATCAACCTGGGAGACTTACTCACTACCCAGCTAATTAACAACCTGGGAGACTTACTCACTACCCAGCTAACTATCAACCTGAAAGACTTACTCACTACCCAGCTAATTAACAACCTGGGAGACTTACTCACTACCCAGCTAACTATCAACCTGAAAGACTTACTCACTACCCAGATAACTATCAACCTGGGATAATTACTCACTACCAAGCTAACTATCAACCTGAAGGACTTAGTCACTACCCAGCTAACTTTCAACTTGGGACACTTACTCGCTACCCAGCTAACTATCAACCTGGGAGACTTACTCACTACCCAGCTAACTATCAACCTGGGAGACTTACTCACTACCCAGCTAACTATCAACCTGTGAGACTTACTCACTACCCAGCTAACTATCAACCTGAAGGACTTACTCACTACCCAGCTAACTATCAACCTGAAAGACTTACTCACTACCCAGCTAATTAACAACCTGGGAGACTTACTCACTACCCAGCTAACTATCAACCTGAAAGACTTACTCACTACCCAGATAACTATCAACCTGGGATAATTACTCACTACCAAGCTAACTATCAACCTGAAGGACTTAGTCACTACCCAGCTAACTTTCAACTTGGGACACTTACTCGCTACCCAGCTAACTATCAACCTGGGAGACTTACTCACTACCCAGCTAACTATCAACCTGGGAGACTTACTCACTACCCAGCTAACTATAAACATGAAGGACTTAATCACTACCCAGCTAATTATCAACCTGAAGGACTTACTAACTACTCAGCTAACTATCAACCAGGGGGGACTTACTCATTACCCAGCTAACTTTCAACCTGGGATAATTACTCACTACCCATCTAACTTTCAACCTGGGATAATTACTCACTACCCAGCTAACTATCAACCTGGGAGACTTACTCACTACCCAGCTAATTAACAACCTGGGAGACTTAACCACTACCCAGCTAACTATCAACCTGGGAGACTTACTCACTACCCAGCTAACTATCAACCTGGGAGACTTACTCACTACCCAGCTAACTATCAATCTGAAGGACTTACTCACTACCCAGATAACTTTCAACCTGGGATAATTACTCACTACCCAGCTAACTATCAACCTGGGAGACTTACTCACTACCCAGCTAATTAACAACCTGGGAGACTTACTCACTACCCAGCTAATTAACAACCTGGGATACTTACTCACTACCCAGATAACTATCAACCTGGGAGACTTAACCACTACCCAGCTAACTATCAACCTGGGAGAATTACTCACTACCCAGCTAATTATCAACCTGAAGGACTTACTCACCACCCAGCTAACTTTCAACCTGGGACACTTACTCGCTACCCAGCTAACTATCAACCTGGGAGACTTACTCACTACCCAGCTAACTATCAACCTGGGAGAATTACTCACTACCCAGCTAACTATCAACCTGGGAGACTTACTCACTACCCAGCTAACTATCAACCTGAAGGACTTATTCACTACCCAGCTAACTATCAACCTGGGAGACTTACTCACTACCCAGCTAACTATCAACCTGAAGGACTTATTCACTACCCAGATAACTATCAACCTGGGAGACTTACTAACTACTCAGCTAACTTTCAACCTGGGATAATTACTCACTACCCAGCTAACTTTCAACCTGGGATAATTACTCACTACCCAGCTAACTATCAACCTGGGAGACTTACTCACTACCCAGCTAATTAACAACCTGGGAGACTTACTCACTACCCAGCTACTATCAACCTGAAGGACTTAGTCACTACCCAGCTAATTAACAACCTGGGATAATTACTCACTACCCAGATAACTATCAACCTGGGAGACTTACTCACTACCCAGCTAACTATCAACCTGAAGGACTTACTCACTACCCAGATAACTTTCAACCTGGGATAATTACTCACTACCCAGCTAACTATCAACCTGGGAGACTTACTCACTACCCAGATAATTAACAACCTGGGAGACTTACTCACTACCCAGCTAATTAACAACCTGGGAGACTTACTCACTACCCAGATAACTATCAACCTGGGAGACTTAACCACTACCCAGCTAACTTTCAACCTGGGAGACTTACTCACTACCCAGCAAACTATCAACCTGGGATAATTACTCACTACCAAGCTAACTATCAACCTGAAGGACTTAGTCACTACCCAGCTAACTTTCAACTTGGGACACTTACTCGCTACCCAGCTAACTATCAACCTGGGAGACTTACTCACTACCCAGCTAACTATCAACCTGGGAGACTTACTCACTACCCAGCTAACTATAAACCTGAAGGACTTAATCACTACCCAGCTAATTATCAACCTGAAGGACTTACTAACTACTCAGCTAACTATCAACCAGGGGGGACTTACTCACTACCCAGCTAACTTTCAACCTGGGATAATTACTCACTACCCATCTAACTTTCAACCTGGGATAATTACTCACTACCCAGCTAACTATCAACCTGGGAGACTTACTCACTACCCAGCTAATTAACAACCTGGGAGACTTAACCACTACCCAGCTAACTATCAACCTGGGAGACTTACTCACTACCCAGCTAACTATCAACCTGGGAGACTTACTCACTACCCAGCTAACTATCAATCTGAAGGACTTACTCACTACCCAGATAACTTTCAACCTGGGATAATTACTCACTACCCAGCTAACTATCAACCTGGGAGACTTACTCACTACCCAGCTAATTAACAACCTGGGAGAGTTACTCACTACCCAGCTAATTAACAACCTGGGATACTTACTCACTACCCAGATAACTATCAACCTGGGAGACTTAACCACTACCCAGCTAACTATCAACCTGGGAGAATTACTCACTACCCAGCTAATTATCAACCTGAAGGACTTACTCACCACCCAGCTAACTTTCAACCTGGGACACTTACTCGCTACCCAGCTAACTATCAACCTGGGAGACTTACTCACTACCCAGCTAACTATCAACCTGGGAGAATTACTCACTACCCAGCTAACTATCAACCTGGGAGACTTACTCACTACCCAGCTAACTATCAACCTGAAGGACTTATTCACTACCCAGCTAACTATCAACCTGGGAGACTTACTCACTACCCAGCTAACTATCAACCTGAAGGACTTACTCACTACCCAGATAACTATCAACCTGGGAGACTTACTAACTACTCAGCTAACTTTCAACCTGGGATAATTACTCACTACCCAGCTAACTTTCAACCTGGGATAATTACTCACTACCCAGCTAACTATCAACCTGGGAGACTTACTCACTACCCAGCTAATTAACAACCTGGGAGACTTACTCACTACCCAGCTACTATCAACCTGAAGGACTTAGTCACTACCCAGCTAATTAACAACCTGGGATAATTACTCACTACCCAGATAACTATCAACCTGGGAGACTTACTCACTACCCAGCTAACTATCAACCTGAAGGACTTACTCACTACCCAGATAACTTTCAACCTGGGATAATTACTCACTACCCAGCTAACTATCAACCTGGGAGACTTACTCACTACCCAGCTAATTAACAACCTGGGAGACTTACTCACTACCCAGCTAATTAACAACCTGGGAGACTTACTCACTACCCAGATAACTATCAACCTGGGAGACTTAACCACTACCCAGCTAACTATCAACCTGGGAGACTTACTCACTACCCAGCTAACTATCAACCTGGGAGACTTACTCACTACCCAGCTAACTATCAACCTGAAGGACTTACTCACTACCCAGATAACTATCAACCTGGGAGACTTACTAACTACTCAGCTAACTTTCAACCTGGGATAATTACTCACTACCCAGCTAACTTTCAACCTGGGATAATTACTCACTACCCAGCTAACTATCAACCTGGGAGACTTACTCACTACCCAGCTAATTAACAACCTGGGAGACTTACTCACTACCCAGCTACTATCAACCTGAAGGACTTAGTCACTACCCAGCTAATTAACAACCTGGGATAATTACTCACTACCCAGATAACTATCAACCTGGGAGACTTACTCACTACCCAGCTAACTATCAACCTGAAGGACTTACTCACTACCCAGATAACTTTCAACCTGGGATAATTACTCACTACCCAGCTAACTATCAACCTGGGAGACTTACTCACTACCCAGCTAATTAACAACCTGGGAGACTTACTCACTACCCAGCTAATTAACAACCTGGGAGACTTACTCACTACCCAGATAACTATCAACCTGGGAGACTTAACCACTACCCAGCTAACTATCAACCTGGGAGACTTACTCACTACCCAGCTAACTATCAACCTGGGAGACTTACTCACTACCCAGCTAACTATCAACCTGAAGGACTTAGTCACTACCCAGCTAATTAACAACCTGGGATAATTACTCACTACCCAGATAACTATCAACCTGGGAGACTTACTCACTACCCAGCTAACTATCAACCTGAAGGACTTACTCACTACCCAGATAACTTTCAACCTGGGACAATTACTCACTACCCAGCTAACTATCAACCTGGGAGACTTACTCACTACCCAGCTAATTAACAACCTGGGAGACTTACTCACTACCCAGCTAATTAACAACCTGGGAGACTTACTCACTACCCAGATAACTATCAACCTGGGAGACTTACTCACTACCCATCTAACTATCAACCTGAAGGACTTACTCACTACCCAGCTAACTATCAACCTGGGAGACTTACTCACCACCCAGCTAACTTTCAACCTGGGATAATTACTCACTACCCAGCTAACTATCAACCAGAGGGGACTTACTCACTACCCAGCTAACTATCAACCTGAAGGACTTACTCACTACCCAGCTAACTATCAACCTGGGAGACTTACTCACTACCCAGCTAACTATCAACCTGGGAGACTTAACCACTACCCAGCTAACTATCAACCTGGGAGACTTACTCACTACCCAGCTAACTATCAACCTGGGAGACTTAACTACTACCCAGCTAACTATCAACCTGGGAGACTTACTCAATACCCAGCTAACTATCAACCAGAGGGGACTTACTCACTACCCAGCTAACTATCAACCTGAAGGACTTACTCACTACCCAGCTAACTATCAACCTGGGAGACTTACTCACTACCCAGCTAATTAACAACCTGGGAGTCTTACTCACTACCCAGCTAACTATCAACCTGGGAGACTTACTCACTACCCAGCTAATTAACAACCTGGGAGACTTACTCACTACCCAGCTACTATCAACCTGAAGGACTTACTCACTTCCCAGCTAACTATCAACCTGGGAGACTTACTCACTACCCAGCTAACTATCAACCTGAAGGACTTACTCACTACCCAGCTAACTATCAACCTGGGAGACTTACTCACTACCCAGCTAACTATCAACCTGAAGGACTTACTCACTACCCAGCTAACTATCAACCTGGGAGACTTACTCAATACCCAGCTAACTATCAACCTGGGAGACTTACTCACTACCCAGCTAACTTTCAACCTGAAGGACTTACTCACTACCCAGCTAACTATCAACCTGGGAGACTTACTCACTACCCAGCTACTATCAACCTGAAGGACTTAGTCACTACCCAGCTAACTTTCAACTTGGGACACTTACCCACTACCCAGCTAACTATCAACCTGAAAGACTTACTCACTACCCAGATAACTATCAACCTGGGAGACTTAACCACTACCCAGCTAACTATCAACCTGGGAGACTTAACCACTACCCAGCTAACTATCAACCTGGGAGACTTACTCACTACCCAGCTAATTAACAACCTGGGAGACTTACTCACTACCCAGCTAACTATCAACCTGAAAGACTTACTCACTACCCAGCTAATTAACAACCTGGGAGACTTACTCACTACCCAGCTAACTATCAACCTGAAAGACTTACTCACTACCCAGATAACTATCAACCTGAAAGACTTACTCACTACCCAGCTACTATCAACCTGAAGGACTTAGTCACTACCCAGCTAACTTTCAACTTGGGACACTTACTCGCTACCCAGCTAACTATCAACCTGGGAGACTTACTCACTACCCAGCTAACTATCAACCTGGGAGACTTACTCACTACCCAGCTAACTATCAACCTGTGAGACTTACTCACTACCCAGCTAACTATCAACCTGAAGGACTTACTCACTACCCAGCTAACTATCAACCTGGGAGACTTACTCACTACCCAGCTACTATCAACCTGGGAGACTTAACCACTACCCAGCTAACTATCAACCTGAAGGACTTATTCACTACCCAGCTAACTATCAACCAGAGGGGACTTACTCACTACCCAGCTAACTATCAACCTGAAGGACTTACTCACTACCCAGCTAACTATCAACCTGGGAGACTTACTCACTACCCAGCTAATTAACAACCTGGGAGACTTACTCACTACCCAGCTACTATCAACCTGAAGGACTTAGTCACTACCCAGCTAACTATCAACCTGGGAGAATTACTCACTACCCAGCTAACTATCAACCTGGGATAATTACTCACTACCCAGCTAACTATCAACCTGGGAGACTTACTCACTACCCATCTAACTATCAACCTGGGAGACTTACTCACTACCCAGCTAACTATCAACCTGGGATAATTACTCACTACCCAGCTAACTATCAACCTGGGAGACTTACTCACTACCCAGCTAACTATCAACCTGGGAGACTTACTCACTACCCAGCTAATTAACAACCTGGGAGACTTACTCACTACCCAGCTAACTATCAACCAGGGGGGACTTACTCACTACACAGCTAATTATCAACCTGGGAGACTTACTCACTACCCAGCTAACTATCAACCTGGGAGACTTACTCACTACCCAGCTAACTATCAACCTGGGAGACTTACTCACTACCCAGCTAATTAACAACCTGGGAGTCTTACTCACTACCCAGCTAACTATCAACCTGGGAGACTTACTCACTACCCAGCTAATTAACAACCTGGGAGACTTACTCACTACCCAGCTACTATCAACCTGAAGGACTTACTCACTTCCCAGCTAACTATCAACCTGGGAGACTTACTCACTACCCAGCTAACTATCAACCTGAAGGACTTACTCACTACCCAGCTAACTATCAACCTGGGAGACTTACTCACTACCCAGCTAACTATCAACCTGAAGGACTTACTCACTACCCAGCTAACTATCAACCTGGGAGACTTACTCAATACCCAGCTAACTATCAACCTGGGAGACTTACTCACTACCCAGCTAACTTTCAACCTGGGAGATTTACTCACTACCCAGCTAATTAACAACCTGGGAGACTTACTCACTACCCAGCTATTATCAACCTGAATGACTTACTCACTACCCAGCTAACTATCAACCTGGGAGACTTACTCACTACCCATCTAACTATCAACCTGAAGGACTTACTCACTACCCAGCTAACTATCAACCTGGGAGACTTACTCACCACCCAGCTAACTTTCAACCTGGGATAATTACTCACTACCCAGCTAACTATCAACCAGAGGGGACTTACTCACTACCCAGCTAACTATCAACCTGAAGGACTTACTCACTACCCAGCTAACTATCAACCTGGGAGACTTACTCACTACCCAGCTAACTATCAACCTGGGAGACTTAACCACTACCCAGCTAACTATCAACCTGGGAGACTTACTCACTACCCAGCTAACTATCAACCTGGGAGACTTAACTACTACCCAGCTAACTATCAACCTGGGAGACTTACTCAATACCCAGCTAACTATCAACCAGAGGGGACTTACTCACTACCCAGCTAACTATCAACCTGAAGGACTTACTCACTACCCAGCTAACTATCAACCTGGGAGACTTACTCACTACCCAGCTAACTATCAACCTGAAGGACTTATTCACTACCCAGCTAACTATCAACCTGGGAGACTTACTCACTACCCTTCTAACTATCAACCTGAAGGACTTACTCACTACCCAGATAACTATCAACCTGGGAGACTTACTAACCACTCAGCTAACTTTCAACCTGGGATAATTACTCAGTACCCAGCTAATTTTCAACCTGGGATAATTACTCACTACCCAGCTAACTATCAACCTGGGAGACTTACTCACTACCCAGCTAATTAACAACCTGGGAGACTTACTCACTACCCAGCTACTATCAACCTGAAGGACTTAGTCACTACCCAGCTAATTAACAACCTGGGATAATTACTCACTACCCAGATAACTATCAACCTGGGAGACTTACTCACTACCCAGCTAATTAACAACCTGGGAGACTTACTCACTACCCAGCTAATTAACAACCTGGGAGACTTACTCACTACCCAGATAACTATCAACCTGGGAGACTTAACCACTACCCAGCTAACTATCAACCTGGGAGACTTACTCACTACCCAGCTAACTATCAACCTGGGAGACTTACTCACTACCCAGTTAACTATCAACCTGAAGGACTTAGTCACTACCCAGCTAATTAACAACCTGGGATAATTACTCACTACCCAGATAACTATCAACCTGGGAGACTTACTCACTACCCAGCTAACTATCAACCTGAAGGACTTACTCACTACCCAGATAACTTTCAACCTGGGATAATTACTCACTACCCAGCTAACTATCAACCTGGGAGACTTACTCACTACCCAGCTAATTAACAACCTGGGAGACTTACTCACTACCCAGCTAATTAACAACCTGGGAGACTTACTCACTACCCAGATAACTATCAACCTGGGAGACTTAACCACTACCCATATAACTATCAACCTGGGAGACTTACTCATTACCCAGCTAACTATCAACCTGGGAGACTTACTCACTACCCAGCTAATTAACAACCTGGGAGACTTACTCACTACCCAGATAACTATCAACCTGGGAAACTTAACCACTACCCAGCTAACTATCAACCTGGGAGACTTACTCACTACCCAGCTACTATCAACCTGAAGGACTTAGTCACTACCCAGCTAACTTTCAACTTGGGACACTTACCCACTACATAGCAAACTATCAACCTGAAAGACTTACTCACTACCCAGATAACTATCAACCTGGGAGACTTAACCACTACCCAGCTAACTATCAACCTGGGAGACTTAACCACTACCCAGCTAACTATCAACCTGGGAGACTTACTCACTACCCAGCTAATTAACAACCTGGGAGACTTACTCACTACCCAGCTAACTATCAACCTGAAAGACTTACTCACTACCCAGCTAATTAACAACCTGGGAGACTTACTCACTACCCAGCTAACTATCAACCTGAAATACTTACTCACTACCCAGATAACTATCATCCTGGGATAATTACTCACTACCAAGCTAACTATCAACCTGAAGGACTTAGTCACTACCCAGCTAACTTTCAACTTGGGACACTTACTCGCTACCCAGCTAACTATCAACCTGGGAGACTTACTCACTACCCAGCTAACTATCAACCTGGGAGACTTACTCACTACCCAGCTAACTATAAACCTGAAGGACTTACTCACTACCCAGCTAATTATCAACCTGAAGGACTTACTAACTACTCAGCTAACTATCAACCAGGGGGGACTTACACACTACCCAGCTAACTTTCAACCTGGGATAATTACTCACTACCCATCTAACTTTCAACCTGGGATAATTACTCACTACCCAGCTAACTATCAACCTGGGAGACTTACTCACTACCCAGCTAATTAACAACCTGGGAGACTTAACCACTACCCAGCTAACTATCAACCTGGGAGACTTACTCACTACCCAGCTAACTATCAACCTGGGAGACTTACTCACTACCCAGCTAACTATCAATCTGAAGGACTTACTCACTACCCAGATAACTTTCAACCTGGGATAATTACTCACTACCCAGCTAACTATCAACCTGGGAGACTTACTCACTACCCAGCTAATTAACAACCTGGGAGACTTACTCACTACCCAGCTAATTAACAACCTGGGATACTTACTCACTACCCAGATAACTATCAACCTGGGAGACTTAACCACTACCCAGCTAACTATCAACCTGGGAGAATTACTCACTACCCAGCTAACTATCAACCTGAAGGACTTACTCACCACCCAGCTAACTTTCAACCTGGGACACTTACTCGCTACCCAGCTAACTATCAACCTGGGAGACTTACTCACTACCCAGCTAACTATCAACCTGGGAGAATTACTCACTACCCAGCTAACTATCAACCTGGGAGACTTACTCACTACCCAGCTAACTATCAACCTGAAGGACTTATTCACTACCCAGCTAACTATCAACCTGGGAGACTTACTCACTACCCAGCTAACTATCAACCTGAAGGACTTACTCACTACCCAGATAACTATCAACCTGGGAGACTTACTAACTACTCAGCTAACTTTCAACCTGGGATAATTACTCACTACCCAGCTAACTTTCAACCTGGGATAATTACTCACTACCCAGCTAACTATCAACCTGGGAGACTTACTCACTACCCAGCTAATTAACAACCTGGGAGACTTACTCACTACCCAGCTACTATCAACCTGAAGGACTTAGTCACTACCCAGCTAATTAACAACCTGGGATAATTACCCACTACCCAGATAACTATCAACCTGGGAGACTTACTCACTACCCAGCTAACTATCAACCTGAAGGACTTACTCACTACCCAGATAACTTTCAACCTGGGATAATTACTCACTACCCAGCTAACTATCAACCTGGGAGACTTACTCACTACCCAGCTAATTAACAACCTGGGAGACTTACTCACTACCCAGCTAATTAACAACCTGGGAGACTTACTCACTACCCAGATAACTATCAACCTGGGAGACTTAACCACTACCCAGCTAACTATCAACCTGGGAGACTTACTCACTACCCAGCTAACTATCAACCTGGGAGACTTACTCACTACCCAGCTAATTAACAACCTGGGAGACTTACCTACTACCCAGATAACTATCAACCTGGGAAACTTAACCACTACCCAGCTAACTATCAACCTGGGAGACTTACTCACTACCCAGCTACTATCAACCTGAAGGACTTAGTCACTACCCAGCTAACTTTCAACTTGGGACACTTACTCACTACCCAGCTAACTATCAACCTGAAAGACTTACTCACTACCCAGATAACTATCAACCTGGGAGACTTAACCACTACCCAGCTAACTATCAACCTGGGAGACTTAACCACTACCCAGCTAACTATCAACCTGGGAGACTTACTCACTACCCAGCTAATTAACAACCTGGGAGACTTACTCACTACCCAGCTAACTATCAACCTGAAAGACTTACTCACTACCCAGCTAATTAACAACCTGGGAGACTTACTCACTACCCAGCTAACTATCAACCTGAAAGACTTACTCACTACCCAGATAACTATCAACCTGGGATAATTACTCACTACCAAGCTAACTATCAACCTGAAGGACTTAGTCACTACCCAGCTAACTTTCAACTTGGGACACTTACTCGCTACCCAGCTAACTATCAACCTGGGAGACTTACTCACTACCCAGCTAACTATCAATCTGGGAGCCTTACTCACTACCCAGCTAACTATAAACCTGAAGGACTTACTCACTACCCAGCTAATTATCAACCTGAAGGACTTACTAACTACTCAGCTAACTATCAACCTGGGGGGACTTACTCACTACCCAGCTAACTTTCAACCTGGGATAATTACTCACTACCCAGCTAACTTTCAACCTGGGATAATTACTCACTACCCAGCTAACTATCAACCTGGGAGACTTACTCACTACCCAGCTAATTAACAACCTGGGAGACTTAACCACTACCCAGCTAACTATCAACCTGGGAGACTTACTCACTACCCAGCTAACTATCAACCTGGGAGACTTACTCACTACCCAGCTAACTATCAACCTGAAGGACTTACTCACTACCCAGATAACTTTCAACCTGGGATAATTACTCACTACCCAGCTAACTATCAACCTGGGAGACTTACTCACTACCCAGCTAATTAACAACCTGGGAGACTTACTCACTACCCAGCTAATTAACAACCTGGGAGACTTACTCACTACCCAAATAACTATCAACCTGGGAGACTTAACCACTACCCAGCTAACTATCAACCTGGGAGACTTACTCACTACCCAGCTAACTATCAACCTGGGAGACTTACTCACTACCCAGCTAACTATCAACCTGAAGGACTTAGTCACTACCCAGCTAATTAACAACTTGGGATAATTACTCACTACCCAGATAACTATCAACCTGGGAGACTTACTCACTACCCAGCTAACTATCAACCTGAAGGACTTACTCACTACCCAGATAACTTTCAACCTGGGATAATTACTCACTACCCAGCTAACTATCAACCTGGGAGACTTACTCACTACCCAGCTAATTAACAACCTGGGAGACTTACTCACTACCCAGCTAATTAACAACCTGGGAGACTTACTCACCACCCAGATAACTATCAACCTGGGAGACTTAACCACTACCCATATAACTATCAACCTGGGAGACTTACTCACTACCCAGCTAACTATCAACCTGGGAGACTTACTCACTACCCAGTTAACTATCAACCTGGGAGACTTACTCACTACCCAGCTACTATCAACCTGAAGGACTTAGTCACTACCCAGCTAACTTTCAACTTGGGACACTTACTCACTACCCAGCTAACTATCAACCTGAAAGACTTACTGACTACCCAGATAACTATCAACCTGGGACACTTACCCACTACCCAGCTAACTATCAACCTGAAAGACTTACTCACTACCCAGATAACTATCAACCTGGGAGACTTAACCACTACCCAGCTAACTATCAACCTGGGAGACTTAACCACTACCCAGCTAACTATCAACCTGGGAGACTTACTCACTACCCAGCTAATTAACAACCTGGGAGACTTACTCACTACCCAGCTAACTATCAACCTGAAAGACTTACTCACTACCCAGCTAATTAACAACCTGGGAGACTTACTCACTACCCAGCTAACTATCAACCTGAAAGACTTACTCACTACCCAGATAACTATCAACCTGGGATAATTACTCACTACCAAGCTAACTATCAACCTGAAGGACTTAGTCACTACCCAGCTAACTTTCAACTTGGGACACTTACTCGCTACCCAGCTAACTATCAACCTGGGAGACTTACTCACTACCCAGCTAACTATCAACCTGGGAGACTTACTCACTACCCAGCTAACTATAAACCTGAAGGACTTACTCACTACCCAGCTAATTATCAACCTGAAGGACTTACTAACTACTCAGCTAACTATCAACCAGGGGGGACTTACACACTACCCAGCTAACTTTCAACCTGGGATAATTACTCACTACCCATCTAACTTTCAACCTGGGATAATTACTCACTACCCAGCTGACTATCAACCTGGGAGACTTACTCACTACCCAGCTAATTAACAACCTGGGAGACTTAACCACTACCCAGCTAACTATCAACCTGGGAGACTTACTCACTACCCAGCTAACTATCAACCTGGGAGACTTACTCACTACCCAGCTAACTATCAATCTGAAGGACTTACTCACTACCCAGATAACCTTCAACCTGGGATAATTACTCACTACCCAGCTAACTATCAACCTGGGAGACTTACTCACTACCCAGCTAATTAACAACCTGGGAGACTTACTCACTACCCAGCTAATTAACAACCTGGGATACTTACTCACTATCCAGATAACTATCAACCTGGGAGACTTAACCACTACCCAGCTAACTATCAACCTGGGAGAATTACTCACTACCTAGCTAACTATCAACCTGAAGGACTTACTCACCACCCAGCTAACTTTCAACCTGGGAAACTTACTCGCTACCCAGCTAACTATAAACCTGGGAGACTTACTCACTACCCAGCTAACTATCAACCTGGGAGAATTACTCACTACCCAGCTAACTATCAACCTGGGAGACTTACTCACTACCCAGCTAACTATCAACTTGAAGGACTTATTCACTACCCAGCTAACTATCAACCTGGGAGACTTACTCACTACCCAGCTAACTATCAACCTGAAGGACTTACTCACTACCCAGATAACTATCAACCTGGGAGACTTACTAACTACTCAGCTAACTTTCAACCTGGGATAATTACTCACTACCCAGCTAACTTTCAACCTGGGATAATTACTCACTACCCAGCTAACTATCAACCTGGGAGACTTACTCACTACCCAGCTAATTAACAACCTGGGAGACTTACTCACTACCCAGCTACTATCAACCTGAAGGACTTAGTCACTACCCAGCTAATTAACAACCTGGGATAATTACTCACTACCCAGATAACTATCAACCTGGGAGACTTACTCACTACCCAGCTAACTATCAACCTGAAAGACTTACTCACTACCCAGATAACTTTCAACCTGGGACAATTACTCACTACCCAGCTAACTATCAACCTGGGAGACTTACTCACTACCCAGCTAATTAACAACCTGGGAGACTTACTCACTACCCAGCTAATTAACAACCTGGGAGACTTACTCACTACCCAGATAACTATCAACCTGGGAGACTTAACCACTACCCAGCTAACTATCAACCTGGGAGACTTACTCACTACCCAGCTAACTATCAACCTGGGAGACTTACTCACTACCCAGCTAATTAACAACCTGGGAGACTTACTCACTACCCAGATAACTATCAACCTGGGAAACTTAACCACTACCCAGCTAACTATCATCCTGGGAGACTTACTCACTACCCAGCTACTATCAACCTGAAGGACTTAGTCACTACCCAGCTAACTTTCAACTTGGGACACTTACTCACTACCCAGCTAACTATCAACCTGAAAGACTTACTCACTACCCAGATAACTATCAACCTGGGAGACTTAACCACTACCCAGCTAACTATCAACCTGGGAGACTTAACCACTACCCAGCTAACTATCAACCTGGGAGACTTACTCACTACCCAGCTAATTAACAACCTGGGAGACTTACTCACTACCCAGCTAACTATCAACCTGAAAGACTTACTCACTACCCAGCTAATTAACAACCTGGGAGACTTACTCACTACCCAGCTAACTATCAACCTGAAAGACTTACTCACTACCCAGATAACTATCAACCTGGGATAATTACTCACTACCAAGCTAACTATCAACCTGAAGGACTTAGTCACTACCCAGCTAACTTTCAACTTGGGACACTTACTCGCTACCCAGCTAACTATCAACCTGGGAGACTTACTCACTACCCAGCTAACTATCAATCTGGGAGACTTACTCACTACCCAGCTAACTATAAACCTGAAGGACTTACTCACTACCCAGCTAATTATCAACCTGAAGGACTTACTAACTACTCAGCTAACTATCAACCTGGGGGGACTTACTCACTACCCAGCTAACTTTCAACCTGGGATAATTACTCACTACCCAGCTAACTTTCAACCTGGGATAATTACTCATTACCCAGCTAACTATCAACCTGGGAGACTTACTCACTACCCAGCTAATTAACAACCTGGGAGACTTAACCACTACCCAGCTAACTATCAACCTGGGAGACTTACTCACTACCCAGCTAACTATCAACCTGAAGGACTTACTCACTACCCAGATAACTTTCAACCTGGGATAATTACTCACTACCCAGCTAACTATCAACCTGGGAGACTTACTCACTACCCAGCTAATTAACAACCTGGGAGACTTACTCACTACCCAGCTAATTAACAACCTGGGATACTTACTCACTACCCAGATAACTATCAACCTGGGAGACTTAACCACTACCCAGCTAACTATCAACCTGGGAGAATTACTCACTACCCAGCTAACTATCAACCTGAAGGACTTACTCACCACCCAGCTAACTTTCAACCTGGGACACTTACTCGCTACCCAGCTAACTATCAACCTGGGAGACTTACTCACTACCCAGCTAACTATCAACCTGGGAGAATTACTCACTACCCAGCTAACTATCAACCTGGGAGACTTACTCACTACCCAGCTAACTATCAACCTGAAGGACTTATTCACTACCCAGCTAACTATCAACCTGGGAGACTTACTCACTACCCAGCTAACTATCAACCTGAAGGACTTACTCATTACCCAGCTAACTTTCAACTTGGGACACTTACTCACTACCCAGCTAACTATCAACCTGAAAGACTTACTCACTACCCAGATAACTATCAACCTGGGAGACTTAACCACTACCCAGCTAACTATCAACCTGGGAGACTTAACCACTACCCAGCTAACTATCAACCTGGGAGACTTACTCACTACCCAGCTAATTAACAACCTGGGAGACTTACTCACTACCCAGCTAACTATCAACCTGAAAGACTTACTCACTACCCAGCTAATTAACAACCTGGGAGACTTACTCACTACCCAGCTAACTATCAACCTGAAAGACTTACTCACTACCCAGATAACTATCAACCTGGGATAATTACTCACTACCAAGCTAACTATCAACCTGAAGGACTTAGTCACTACCCAGCTAACTTTCAACTTGGGACACTTACTCGCTACCCAGCTAACTATCAACCTGGGAGACTTACTCACTACCCAGCTAACTATCAATCTGGGAGACTTACTCACTACCCAGCTAACTATAAACCTGAAGGACTTACTCACTACCCAGCTAATTATCAACCTGAAGGACTTACTAACTACTCAGCTAACTATCAACCTGGGGGGACTTACTCACTACCCAGCTAACTTTCAACCTGGGATAATTACTCACTACCCAGCTAACTTTCAACCTGGGATAATTACTCACTACCCAGCTAACTATCAACCTGGGAGACTTACTCACTACCCAGCTACTTAACAACCTGGGAGACTTAACCACTACCCAGCTAACTATCAACCTGGGAGACTTACTCACTACCCAGCTAACTATCAACCTGGGAGACTTACTCACTACCCAGCTAACTATCAACCTGAAGGACTTACTCACTACCCAGATAACTTTCAACCTGGGATAATTACTCACTACCCAGCTAACTATCAACCTGGGAGACTTACTCACTACCCAGCTAATTAACAACCTGGGAGACTTACTCACTACCCAGCTAATTAACAACCTGGGATACTTACTCACTACCCAGATAACTATCAAATTGGGAGACTTAACCACTACCCAGCTAACTATCAACCTGGGAGAATTACTCACTACCCAGCTAACTATCAACCTGAAGGACTTACTCACCACCCAGCTAACTTTCAACCTGGGACACTTACTCGCTAACCAGCTAACTATCAACCTGGGAGACTTACTCACTACCCAGCTAACTATCAACCTGGGAGAATTACTCACTACCCAGCTAACTATCAACCTGGGAGACTTACTCACTACCCAGCTAACTATCAACCTGAAGGACTTATTCACTACCCAGCTAACTATCAACCTGGGAGACTTACTCACTACCCAGCTAACTATCAACCTGAAGGACTTACTCACTACCCAGATAACTATCAACCAGGGAGACTTACTAACTACTCAGCTAACTTTCAACCTGGGATAATTACTCACTACCCAGGTAACTTTCAACCTGGGATAATTGCTCACTACCCAGCTAACTATCAACCTGGGAGACTTACTCACTACCCAGCTAATTAACAACCTGGGAGACTTACTCACTACCCAGCTACTATCAACCTGAAGGACTTAGTCACTACCCAGCTAATTAACAACCTGGGATAATTACTCACTACCCAGATAACTATCAACCTGGGAGACTTACTCACTACCCAGCTAACTATCAACCTGAAGGACTTACTCACTACCCAGATAACTTTCAACCTGGGATAATTACTCACTACCCAGCTAACTATCAACCTGGGAGACTTACTCACTACCCAGCTAATTAACAACCTGGGAGACTTACTCACTACCCAGCTAATTAACAACCTGGGAGACTTACTCACTACCCAGATAACTATCAACCTGGGAGACTTAACCACTACCCAGCTAACTATCAATCTGGGAGACTTACTCACTACCCAGCTAACTATCAACCTGGGAGACTTACTCACTACCCAGCTAACTATCAACCTGAAGGACTTAGTCACTACCCAGCTAATTAACAACCTGGGATAATTATTCACTACCCAGATAACTATCAACCTGGGAGACTTACTCACTACCCAGCTAACTATCAACCTGAAGGACTTACTCACTACCCAGATAACTTTCAACCTGGGATAATTACTCACTACCCAGCTAACTATCAACCTGGGAGACTTACTCACTACCCAGCTAATTAACAACCTGGGAGACTTACTCACTACCCAGCTAATTAACAACCTGGGAGACTTACTCACTACCCAGATAACTATCAACCTGGGAGACTTAACCACTACCCAGCTAACTTTCAACCTGGGAGACTTACTCACTACCCAGCAAACTATCAAACTGGGAGACTTACTCACTACCCAGCTAACTATCAACCTGGGAGACTTACTCACTACCCAGCTAATTAACAACCTGGGAGACTTATTCACTACCCAGCTAACTATCAACCTGGGAGACTTACTCACTACCCAGCTAACTATCAACATGGGAGACTTACTCACTACCCAGCTAATTAACAACCTGGGCGACTTACTCACTACCCAGATAACTATCAACCTGGGAGACTTAACCACTACCCAGCTAACTATCAACCTGGGAGAATTACTCACCACCCAGCTAACTTTCAACCTGGGATAATTACTCACTACCCAGCTAACTATCAACCAGAGGGGACTTACTCACTACCCAGCTAACTATCAACCTGAGGGGACTTACTCACTACCCAGCTAACTATCAACCTGGGAGACTTACTCACTACCCAGCTAATTAACAACCTGGGAGACTTACTCACTACCCAGATAACTATCAACCTGGGAGACTTAACCACTACCCAGATAACTATCAACCTGAAGGACTTACTCACCACCCAGCTAACTATCAACCTGGGAGAATTACTCACTACCAAGCTAACTATCAACCTGAAGGACTTACTCACCACCCAGCTAACTTTCAACCTGGGATAATTACTCACTTCCCAGCTAACTATCAACCTGGGAGACTTACTCACTACCCAGCTAATTAACAACCTGGGAGACTTACTCACTACCCAGCTAATTAACAACCTGGGAGACTTACTCACTACCCAGATAACTATCAACCTGGGAGACTTAACCACTACCCAGCTAACTATCAACCTGGGAGACTTACTCACTACCCAGCTAATTAACAACCTGGGAGACTTACTCACTACCCAGCTACTATCAACCTGAAGGACTTACTCACTACCCAGCTAACTATCAACCTGGGAGACTTAACCACTACCCAGCTAACTATCAATCTGGGAGACTTACTCACTACCCAGCTAACTATCAACCTGGGAGACTTACTCACTACCCAGCTAACTATCAACCTGAAGGACTTAGTCACTACCCAGCTAATTAACAACCTGGGATAATTATTCACTACCCAGATAACTATCAACCTGGGAGACTTACTCACTACCCAGCTAACTATCAACCTGAAGGACTTACTCACTACCCAGATAACTTTCAACCTGGGATAATTACTCACTACCCAGCTAACTATCAACCTGGGAGACTTACTCACTACCCAGCTAATTAACAACCTGGGAGACTTACTCACTACCCAGCTAATTAACAACCTGGGAGACTTACTCACTACCCAGATAACTATCAACCTGGGAGACTTAACCACTACCCAGCTAACTTTCAACCTGGGAGACCTACTCACTACCCAGCAAACTATCAACCTGGGAGACTTACTCACTACCCAGCTAACTATCAACCTGGGAGACTTACTCACTACCCAGCTAATTAACAACCTGGGAGACTTATTCACTACCCAGCTAACTATCAACCTGGGAGACTTACTCACTACCCAGCTAACTATCAACCTGGGAGACTTACTCACTACCCAGCTAATTAACAACCTGGGCGACTTACTCACTACCCAGATAACTATCAACCTGGGAGACTTAACCACTACCCAGCTAACTATCAACCTGGGAGAATTACTCACCACCCAGCTAACTTTCAACCTGGGATAATTACTCACTACCCAGCTAACTATCAACCAGAGGGGACTTACTCACTACCCAGCTAACTATCAACCTGAGGGGACTTACTCACTACCCAGCTAACTATCAACCTGGGAGACTTACTCACTACCCAGCTAATTAACAACCTGGGAGACTTACTCACTACCCAGATAACTATCAACCTGGGAGACTTAACCACTACCCAGATAACTATCAACCTGAAGGACTTACTCACCACCCAGCTAACTATCAACCTGGGAGAATTACTCACTACCAAGCTAACTATCAACCTGAAGGACTTACTCACCACCCAGCTAACTTTCAACCTGGGATAATTACTCACTTCCCAGCTAACTATCAACCTGGGAGACTTACTCACTACCCAGCTAATTAACAACCTGGGAGACTTACTCACTACCCAGATAACTATCAACCTGGGAGACTTAACCACTACCCAGCTAACTATCAACCTGGGAGACTTACTCACTACCCAGCTAATTAACAACCTGGGAGACTTACTCACTACCCAGCTACTATCAACCTGAAGGACTTACTCACTACCCAGCTAACTATCAACCTGGGAGACTTAACCACTACCCAGCTAACTATCAACCTGGGAGACTTACTCACTTCCCAGATAACTATCAACCTGAAGGACTTACTCACCACCCAGCTAACTTTCAACCTGGGAGACTTACTCACTACCCAGCTAATTAACAACCTGGGAGACTTACTCACTAACCAGCTAACTATCAACCTGAAGGACTTACTCACTACCCAGATAACTATCAACCTGGGAGACTTAACCACTACCCAGATAACTATCAACCTGGGAGAATTACTCACTACCCAGCTAACTATCAAACTGGGAGACTTACTCACTACCCAGCTAATTAACAACCTGGGAGACTTACTCACTACCCAGATAACTATCAACCTGGGAAACTTAACCACTACCCAGCTAACTATCAACCTGGGAGACTTACTCACTACCCAGCTACTATCAACCTGAAGGACTTAGTCACTACCCAGCTAACTTTCAATGTGGGACACTTACTCACTACCCAGCTAACTATCAACCTGAAAGACTTACTCACTACCCAGATAACTATCAACCTGGGAGACTTACTCACTACCCAGCTAACTATCAACCTGGGAGACTTAACCACTACCCAGCTAACTATCAACCTGGGAGACTTACTCACTACCCAGCTAATTAACAACCTGGGAGACTTACTCACTACCCAGCTAACTATCAACCTGAAAGACTTACTCACTACCCAGCTAATTAACAACCTGGGAGACTTACTCACTACCCAGCTAACTATCAACCTGAAAGACTTACACACTACCCAGATAACTATCAACCTGGGATAATTACTCACTACCCAGCTAACTATCAACCTGAAGGACTTAGTCACTACCCAGCTAACTTTCAACTTGGGACACTTACTCGCTACCCAGCTACCTATCAACCTGGGAGACTTACTCACTACCCAGCTAACTATCAACCTGGGAGACTTATTCACTACCCAGCTAACTATAAACCTGAAGGACTTACTCACTACCCAGCTAATTATCAACCTGAAGGACTTACTAACTACTCAGCTAACTATCAACCAGGGGGGACATACTCACTACCCAGCTAACTTTCAACCTGGGATAATTACTCACTACCCAGCTAACTTTCAACCTGGGATAATTACTCACTACCCAGCTAACTATCAACCTGGGAGACTTACTCACTACCCAGCTAATTAACAACCTGGGAGACTTAACCACTACCCAGCTAACTATCAACCTGGGAGACTTACTCACTACCCAGCTAAATATCAACCTGGGAGACTTACTCACTACCCAGCTAACTATCAACCTGAAGGACTTACTCACTACCCAGATAACTTTCAACCTGGGATAATTACTCACTACCCAGCTAACTATCAACCTGGGAGACTTACTCACTACCCAGCTAATTAACAACCTGGGAGACTTACTCACTACCCAGCTAATTAACAACCTGGGAGACTTACTCACTACCCAGATAACTATCAACCTGGGAGACTTAACCACTACCCAGCTAACTATCAACCTGGGAGAATTACTCACTACCCAGCTAACTATCAACCTGAAGGACTTACTCACCACCCAGCTAACTTTCAACCTGGGACACTTACTCGCTACCCAGCTAACTATCAACCTGGGAGACTTACTCACTACCCAGCTAACTATCAACCTGGGAGAATTACTCACTACCCAGCTAACTATCAACCTGGGAGACTTAACCACTACCCAGCTAACTATCAACCTGGGAGACTTACTCAATACCCAGCTAACTATCAACCTGGGAGACTTAACCACTACCCAGCTAAATATCAACCTGGGAGACTTACTCACTACCCAGCTAATTAACAACCTGGGAGACTTACTCACTACCCAGATAACTATCAACCTGGGAGACTTAACCACTACCCAGCTAACTATCAACCTGGGAGAATTACTCACTACCCAGCTAACTATCAACCTGAAGGACTTACTCACTACCCAGCTAACTTTCAACCTGGGATAATTACTCACTACCCAGCTAACTATCAACCAGAGGGGACTTACTCACTACCCAGCTAACTATCAACCTGGGAGACTTACTCACTACCCAGCTAATTAACAACCTGTGAGTCTTACTCACTACCCAGATAACTATCAACCTGGGAGACTTAACCACTACCCAGCTAACTATCAACCTGGGAGAATTACTCACTACCCAGCTAACTATCAACCTGAAGGACTTACTCACCACCCAGCTAACTTTCAACCTGGGATAATTACTCACTTCCCAGCTAACTATCAACCTGGGAGACTTACTCACTACCCAGCTAATTAACAACCTGGGAGACTTACTCACTACCCAGCTAATTAACAACCTGGGAGACTTACTCACTACCCAGATAACTATCAACCTGGGAGACTTAACCACTACCCAGCTAACGATCAACCTGGGAGACTTACTCACTACCCAGCTAACTATCAACCTGAAGGACTTAGTCACTACCCAGCTAACTATCAACTTGGGACACTTACTCGCTACCCAGCTAACTATCAACCTGGGAGACTTACTCAATACCCAGCTAACTATCAACCTGGGAGACTTACTCACTACCCAGCTACTATCAACCTGGGAGACTGAACCACTACCCAGCTAACTATCAACCTGAAGGACTTACTCACTACCCAGCTAACTATCAACCAGGGGGACTTACTCACTACCCAGCTAACTATCAACCTGGGAGACTTACTCAATACCCATCTAACTATCAACCTGGGAGACTTACTCAATATCCAGCTAACTATCAACCTGGGAGACTTACTCACTACCCATCTAACTATCAACCTGAAGGACTTACTCAATATCCAGCTAATTAACAACCTGGGAGACTTACTCACTACCCAGCTAACTATCAACCTGGGAGACTTACTCACTACCCAGCTAACTATCAACCTGAAGGACTTACTCACTACCCAGCTAATTATCAACCTGGGAGACTTACTCACTACCCAGCTAATTAACAACCTGGGAGACTTACTCACTACCCAGCTACTATCAACCTGAAGGACTTATTCACTACCCAGCTAACTATCAACCTGGGAGAATTACTCACTACCCAGCTAACTATCAACCTGGGAGAATTACTCACTACCCAGCTAACTATCAACCTGGGATAATTACTCACTACCCAGCTAACTATCAACCTGGGAGACTTACTCACTACCCAGCTAACTATCAACCTGGGAGACTTACTCACTACCCAGCTAATTAACAACCTGGGAGACTTACTCACTACCCAGCTAACTATCAACCAGGGGGGACTTACTCACTACACAGCTAATTAACAACCTGGGAGACTTACTCACTACCCAGCTAACTATCAACCTGGGAGACTTACTCACTACCCAGCTAACTATCAACCTGGGAGACTTACTCACTACCCAGCTAATTAACAACCTGGGAGTCTTACTCACTACCCAGCTAACTATCAACCTGGGAGACTTACTCACTACCCAGCTAATTAACAACCTGGGAGACTTACTCACTACCCAGCTACTATCAACCTGAAGGACTTACTCACTTCCCAGCTAACTATCAACCTGGGAGACTTACTCACTACCCAGCTAACTATCAACCTGAAGGACTTACTCACTACCCAGCTAACTATCAACCTGGGAGACTTACTCACTACCCAGCTAATTATCAACCTGAAGGACTTACTCACTACCCAGCTAACTATCAACCTGGGAGACTTACTCAATACCCAGCAAACTATCAACCTGGGAGACTTACTCACTACCCAGCTAACTTTCAACCTGGGAGACTTACTCACTACCCAGCTAATTAACAACCTGGGAGACTTACTCACTACCCAGCTACTATCAACCTGAATGACTTACTCACTACCCAGCTAACTATCAACCTGGGAGACTTACTCACTACCCATCTAACTATCAACCTGAAGGACTTACTCACTACCCAGCTAACTATCAACCTGGGAGACTTACTCACCACCCAGCTAACTTTCAACCTGGGATAATTACTCACTACCCAGCTAACTATCAACCTGAAGGACTTACTCACTACCCAGCTAACTATCAACCTGAAGGACTTACTCACTACCCAGCTAACTATCAACCTGGGAGACTTACTCACTACCCAGCTAACTATCAACCTGGGAGTCTTACTCACTACCCAGCTAACTATCAACCTGGGAGACTTACTCACTACCCAGCTAACTATCAACCTGGGAGACTTACTCACTACCCAGCTAACTATCAACCTGGGAGACTTACTCACTACCCAGCTAACTATCAACCAGAGGGGACTTACTCACTACCCAGCTAACTATCAACCTGAAGGACTTACTCACTACCCAGCTAACTATCAACCAGGGGGGACTTACTCACTACCCAGCTAACTATCAACCTGGGAGACTTACTCAATACCCAGCTAACTATCAACCTGAAGGACTTACTCACTACCCAGCTAACTATCAACCTGGGAGACTTACTCACTACCCAGCTAACTATCAACCTGGGAGACTTAACCACTACCCAGCTAACTATCAACCTGGGAGACTTACTCACTACCCAGCTAACTATCAACCTGGGAGACTTAACTACTACCCAGCTAACTATCAACCTGGGAGACTTACTCACTACCCAGCTAACTATCAACCAGAGGGGACTTACTCACTACCCAGCTAACTATCAACCTGGGAGACTTACTCACTACCCAGCTAACTATCAACCTGGGAGACTTACTCACTACCCAGCTAACTATCAACCTGGGAGACTTAACCACTACCCAGCTAACTATCAACCTGGGAGACTTACTCACTACCCAGCTAATTAACAACCTGGGAGACTTACTCACTACCCAGCTAACTATCAACCTGAAGGACTTACTCACTACCCAGATAACTATCAACCTGGGAGACTTAACCACTACCCAGCTAACTATCAACCTGGGAGACTTACTCACTACCCAGCTAATTAACAACCTGGGAGACTTACTCACTACCCAGCTACTATCAACCTGAAGGACTTACTCACTACCCAGCTAACTATCAACCTGGGAGACTTACTCACTACCCAGCTAACTATCAACCTAGGAGACTTACTCACTACCCAGCTAACTATCAACCTGAAGGACTTACTCACTACCCAGCTAACTATCAACCAGGGGGGACTTACTCACTTCCCAGCTAACTATCAACCTGAAGGACTTACTCACTACCCAGCTAACTATCAACCTGAAGGACTTACTCGCTACCCAGCCACTATCAACCAGCTACTATTCACCTTAAGTGAAACTGATATACTTTTATTTATCACAGTTTTCTTTAACCAATTATGTTCTTTAATGCAAGGCCGACAGACATGTTCCTTACTTTCTCCCCCTTCCACTTTCCTCTTCCACTTTTGCGGTAAGGCTGCAATTATTTGGTTCTAATTTTGGGCAGAGCAGACATTTTTGTTAGCTGCATGTGCGACATAACTCCACCAGTCTTACAGATGATATAATTTACGAAGATTATACCTTTTTTAAACATTCTGTCAAAAAATAAAGTTTTTTTGTCAATTAGTATATTTGAATTTTACAGCAATATTTGTTTCATTATTTGTTCTGTCGTTTCTGGAGAATTACATTGAAATTGCAACCAACTTTATATGGCTTGTTTTAGAAATAGTGATATTTGGAAGATGATTTCCTTTTCAAATAACTGAAAATGAGTTGTTGTAATCTGAATAAAGGGAAAAAGGCCATTCTTGAACATTGGGTGAGACAATCTTACTAATTTGCTTGAGAACCAGTTCGGATTTAAGTATAACTTTTGTATGACTGAAGCTTTTAGTGATAGGTCTAATGCTTTAATATTTAATCATTTCTGTCCTCCGAATTCATATTCATTATATAAATAGGCCCTTTTAATTTTGTCTGGCTTGCCGTTCCAAATAAAATTTTATATTTTTTTCTCATATAATTTAAAAAACTGTTCGCTAGGCTTAGGCAAGACCATAAGCAAATAGGTAAACTAGTATATCCACATCACCATCAGACCATTTTATTAGTAAACTACATGGTAATGTAAAAATTGTATTTTTTTGTGATCCAATACGTAATATAGTACATTTGTCATAATTTGGTTGTAATCCAGAGAGGTTAGAAAATGTATCTAGATCCTCTATGAGGCTGTGGAGGGATTCTAGTTGTGGATTTAAAAGAAAACATGAATCATCAGCGTACAATGACACCTTTGTTTTTAAGCCCTGGATTTCTAATCCTCTGATATTATTGTTGGATCTGATTTTAATAGCTAACATCTCGATGGCCACAACAAATAGATATGCCAATAGTGGATAACCTTGTTTCACTCCTCTTGACAGTTTAAAACTTTCTGAGAAATAGCCATTATTTACTATTTTACACCTAGGGTTACTATACATGATTTTGACCCATTTTATAAGAGATTCTCCAAAATTGAAATTTTCCAGGCATTTATATATAAAACCCAGTCGTACTTTATCAAATGCCTTTTCGAAGTCTGCTATGAATACCAGGCCTGGTTTCCCAGATTTTTCATAGTGTTCTATTGTTTCCAGTACTTGTCTTACATTATCTCCAATGTATCGTTCATGTAAAAAACCTGTCTGATTAGAATGAATAATATCTGACAATACCTTTTTAATTCTATGCGCTATACATTTTGCTAGAATTTTTGCATCACAACACTGAAGTGTAAGGGGCCTCCAATTTTTTTAATGGACTGGATCTTTATATTTTCCACTTGTATCCTGTTTCAGTAATAATGAAATCAGACCTTCTTCTTGAGTGTCTGATAATCTACCATTTACATAGGAGTGGTTAAAACATGCTAATAACGGTCCTCTTAGTATATCAAAAAAGGTTTGGTATACCTCGACTGGTATGCCATCCAACCCTGGAGTTTTCCCGGACTTAAAGTCTTTAATTGCATCCAGAAGTTCCTCCTCTGTAATTTCACCTTCACATTAGTCTTTCTGTATGGCTGTTAATTTTACATTATCAATAGAAAAAACATCTCTACAATTAGCTTCAGTTAGAGGAGATGGAGGCAACTGAAAAGAAAACATATGCTTAAAGTACTTTGTTTCCTACTTCAAAATATCATTTGGTGAATCATGGGTGACTCCGTCAATTGTAACCAGTTTCATTAAGTTATTTTTGGTAGCATTCCTATTTTGAAGATTAAAAAAGAATTTTGTGCATTTTTCCCCATATTCCATCCAGTTTGCTTTATTTTTATAATATATTACACTTGATCTTTCTTGCATAAGTTTCTCCATTTATTTTTGTTTTTCCTCTAATTTATTCTGAGCCTCTATGTTACAGTTTTTATTGCTATCTATCTGTTCTGTTAGACTTTCTATTTCCTTTGTTAGTATAAACTCTTTTGACCTAAATTGCTTTTGTTTTCGAGATGAGTACTGAATTGCATGGCCTCTAAAGGCACATTTAAAGGTGTCCCATACAATAAGGGGACTCGCTGTACCTATGTTATGTTGGAAAAAGTCAGTTATAAATTCCTTTGTTCTAATTATAAATAAATTATCATCCAATAGGCTTTGATTACATTTCCAATATCCTCGCCCACGTGGAAATTCAGTAAGAGTAATGTATATGCCAATTATATGATGTTCCGACCACATTCTGTCCCCTATCAACACTTTTTAAACTTTTGGTGCCAACGAGAATGAGATAGGAAAGAAGTCAAGACGACTAGCTTGATTGAGTCTCTGCCATGTATATCTCACTAGATCAGTATATTTAAGCCTCCATATATCTACTAGTTCTAATGTATCCATGACATTCACAATTTCCTTAAGAGCATGTGGGTGATTGTTTGTGGTGTGATTTCCTTTACGGTCCATTGAGCAATTTAAAACAGTATTATAATCCCCCACCATAATAATATTGTCTTGAATTGCTTGCAAGGTTGATAATTTATTATATATATTGTCAAAGAATTGTGGATCATGCGTCTGTTACTTGAACTCTGTGAAGCATTTATTTGGGCTGCAGTTTTTGAGGCTGGTAACTAATGAACATATCCTCTGCAGCAGAGGTAACTCTGGGTCTTCCATTCCTGTGGTGGTCCTCATGAGAACCAGTTTCATCATAGCGCTTGATGGTTTTTGCAACTGCACTCAAAGTTCTTGAAATGTTCCGTATTGACTGACCTTCATGTCTTAAAGTAATGATGAACTGTAGTTTCTCTTTGCTTATTTGAGCTGTTCTTGCCATAATATGGACTTGGTCTTTTACCAAATAGGGCTATCTTCTGTATACCACCCCTACCTTGTCACAACACAACTGATTGGCTCAAACGCATTAAGAAGGAAACAAATTCCACAAATGAACTTTTAACAAGGCACACCTGTTAAATGAAATTATTTCCAGGTGACTACCTCATGAAGCTGGTTGAGAGAATGCCAAGAGTGTGCAAAGCTGTCATCAAGGCAAAGGGTGGCTATTTGAAGAATCTCAAATATAAATTATATTTTGATTTGTTTAACACTTCTTTGGTTACTACATGATTCCATATGTGTTATTTCATAGTTTTGATGTCTTCACTATTATTCTACAATGTAAAAAATAGTAAAAATAAAGAAAAACCCTTGAATGAGTAGGTGTGTCCAAACTTTTGTGCCAAATATAGGCCGGTCCAGACCGGACATCTGTGGACGTCTATGATTGGTACAGACCCCAAAAAATACAACAAAAAGACGGAGGTCAAATGCTCACTGGGTAGTATCAATATCAAGACACGTGATCTTTTAACAGTGGCCTTCAAAACTGATTTCAAAGGTGTATTTTCCCGCGACTGCATTAAGAATGTTGTACAATGACTGGGCATGCATATTTCTCTCCCTGTGCGGCACTCGTAATTTGAATGCGCCTCGAGAGGAATATTATTGGGCCGGGTCACGCCGGCTCAGCGCCACCTGGCTCTCATTTGGATCATAGGTGCCGGGTGTTGGACCCGGCGGGACTTGTCCCAATTTAACCCCTGCCCATGGTAGTAGTAGTGCACTATGTAGGGAATAGGGTGCCATTCCTCTCCTCTCCTCTCCTCTCCTCTCCTCTCCTCTCCTCTCCTCTCCTCTCCTCTCCTCTCCTCTCCTCTCCTCTCCTCTCCTCTCCTCTCCTCTCCTCTCCTCTCCTCTCCTCTCCTGTCTGCCTGTGTCTGTATACTTTGTATTGGGTCTTAGTTTGGACGGATGTCAGCCAGGTGTGGGTGGGCTTGGCCGAACTTCCCTCTCTAACTCCCCCGTCTTGTCAGTTACACCATGGGACAGTGAGACAAGGATAGGTGGTGGTCTCTGCTCTCCCTCTCAATCAATCTAAAGTATAGAGTGTTGTAGCTGTCTTCGTTCACCATCCTCTCTCTCTGCTGTCCAAAGAAAGCTTTGTGGAGGTAGAAAGGGAGAGGGACTATTGACCACTTAGGTATTGCTTCATCATGCTCACACAAACAGAGAGAGCTAGACACACGTAGGAAGGAACAAATGACACATACTCTTGTTACTTTAATTGAGGAGCTTCTGAGTACTTGTACTTTTTTAGTATTTTTCAAAGTCAATAATTTTACTTTTACATGTTTTACATTTTAGTCATTTTAGCAGACACTCTTATCCAGAGCGACTTACAGTTAGTGAATGCATACATGTTTATTTTTTTTTTCATACTGGCCCCCCGGGGGAAACGAACCCACATCCCTGCTGGCCAAACCCTCCCCTACCTTGGACGACGCTAGACCAATTGTGCGCCGCCCATGGGTCTCGGCAGGTAGCTTAGTGGTTAAGAGCGTTGTGCCAGTAACCGAAAGGTCGCTGGTTCTAATCCCCGAGCCGACTAGGTGAAAAATCTGTTGATGTGCCCTTGAGCATGGCACTTAACCCTAATTGCTCCTGTAAGTCACTCTGGACAAGAGCATCTGCTAAATGACTAAAATGTAAATGTCTCCCGGTCGCGGCCGGCTGCAACAGAGCCTGGACTCGAACCAGGATCTCTAGTGGCACAGCTGCGATGCAGTGCCTTAGACCACTGCGCCACTCGGGAGTTTTGAATGAAGTATTGTATTTCATTACCTTGGTAAACTAAAACCATCCACTATAGAGTACAGTTTTAATAGTAGATCATGAGGGCACAGAAAGTTTGCGACTCTGAGCCAGACAAAAATGCTCTTTTTTTTTTTGTCAGTGACCAATCAAATAACATTTCAAGCACTGTGCCAATACAGGCCAATCAAATCAAGCTGTGCACACAAACTGAACGATGGAAGGTCGGAAGATTTTAAATAGGCAAAAATAACAAAGTATAGATTGAGACATGTCGCAAGAGAGGAAAGGTTTTTATCAACGTGTCAAAACAATGGAGACGGAGGAGACTGACCAGTTCAGGACCAGGAGAGGCCATTGTATAGGAGAGACCATTGTATAGGAGAGGCCTTTGCACAGGAGAGGCCATTGTATAGGAGAGGCCATTGCACAGGAGAGGCCATTGTATAGGAGAGGCCTTTGCACAGGAGAGGCCATTGCACAGGAGAGGCCATTGTATAGGAGAGGCCATTGCACAGGAGAGGCCATTGCACAGGAGAGGCCATTGCACAGGAGAGGCCATTGTATAGGAGAGGCCATTGCACAGGAGAAGCCATTGCACAGGAGAGGCCATTGCACAGGAGAGGCCATTGTATAGGAGAGGCCTTTGCACAGGAGAGGCCATTGCACAGGAGAGGCCATTGTATAGGAGAGGCCTTTGCACAGGAGAGGCCATTGTATAGGAGAGGCCATTGCACAGGAGAGGCCATTGCACAGGAGAGGCCATTGTATAGGAGAGGCCATTGCACAGGAGAGGCCATTGTATAGGAGAGGCCTTTGCACAGGAGAGGCCATTGTATAGGAGAGGCCATTGTATAGGAGAGGCCTTTGCACAGGAGAGGCCATTGCACAGGAGAGGCCATTGTATAGGAGAGGCCTTTGCACAGGAGAGGCCATTGTATAGGAGAGGCCATTGTATAGGAGAGGCCTTTGCACAGGAGAGGCCATTGTACAGGAGAGGCCATTGCACAGGAGAGGCCATGCACAGGAGAGGCCATTGCACAGGAGAGGCCATGCACAGGAGAGGCCATTGCACAGGAGAGGCCATGCACAGCAGAGGCCATGCACAGGAGAGGCCATGCACAGGAGAGGCCATGCACAGGAGAGGCCATTGTACAGGAGAGGCCATTGTACAGGAGAGGCCATTGCAATACAAGCTTTGCTGAACCAGGATGGGGGAGGTGGCAGCATACAAAAACTCTGTTTTTGAACATGAGGAAAAATTGTAGAGGTACGATAACTAGCTAGCTATGAATGAACAAAAATGTTATGTTATTGTTATGGATGTTGTTATCTAATAGTCTAATTTATATATGTTAGTGTTAGCCTAGTTGTCTAGCATGCTAACGTTAGCATGCTATCCTTGCAGGTAAGTTGGCTATCAAGCTACATGGCTAACCACCACCCAGTGATGATAACCATTATGCCAAGCACGTCATGTGTGGTGGTGTAAGTTATCTGGTCAAGTGAACTAGCTAGCTAGCGTTAGCTTGCTTGGTCATGTACAGTACTTTTGCCAGAGACTCAGTCTAACTGTACATATAACGTTGGGAGTCTACACAATAGGTACAGCTAGACATGGACTCATCTCAACATTAGACAACTGAGAACATCTGACAAACTCACTTCAGTCTCAGTATCTGAGAATAACAAGTCTGTTTTTGTAATGTCGGTGATATGATGAACTAAGTTGCCACAAAAAGCAGAATTTGCTGAAATGTTCAATATGTGTATGTTGGGTATTTTCCACTATACAGGTTTAGTCTACCTGAAGCATCATCTTGACACAACGACCGCGGAGGAGAAACAAGAGGCAGCATTCATCTGATGAAGAGGATTTCTCCTCATCACTGATGCCCAGAAGGTAACAAGGTTACAGGGGAGCTGGATGGGTACCTTGCCTGTGAGTCAGACAAGATGGACTTGCTTCATTCCTTTCCATACATAAAGAATCTGTCCCTCAAACTGAACACAGGCCTGCCTCTGCCGCATGCGGGCGTCTTTTTAGCTGTGCTGGACTGCTTTTCAATGCAAAGCTAGCCAGGAGAGACTCGATTCACTTTAAAAATCAGCGCCTGCTGAAACTGAACAGCAATCTAGAGAGAAGTGAAGGCGTTAGAACAGAACTTTGTTTATGTTGAAGGAACACTACATAACCTAATGTACTATGTACATGTAGCCTATACACTGAGCATACTAAACATTTAAAACACCTGCTCTTTCCATTTTAGTCATTTTAGTCATTTAGACTGACCAGGTGAATCCAGACAAACGCTATGACCCCATGTTGATGTCACTTGTTAAATCCACTTAAATCAGTGTAGATGAAGGGGAGGAGACAGGTTAAAGAAGGATTTTTAAAGCCTTGAGACAATTGAGACATGGATTGTGTATGTTTGCCATTCAGAGGGTGAATGGGCAAGACAAAATATTTCAGTGCCTTTGAACGGGGTGTGGTAGTAGGTGCCAGACGCACCAGTTTGTGTCAAGAACTGCAATGCTGCTGGGTTTTTCACTCTCAACAGTTTCCCGTGTGTATCAAGAATGGTCGACCATCCAAAAGACATCCAGCCAACTTGACACAACTGTGGGAAGCATTGGAGTCAACATGGGCCAGCATCCCTTTGGAACACTTTCAACACCTTGTAGAGTCCATGCCCCGATGAATTGAGACTATTCTGAGGGCAAAATTGGGGTTTAGGGAGGGAAGGAGGATGGGAGGAGGGGTGGGGGGGGTGGTTGGTATACTCACTGTATGTAGTTTAACATCGTCTTTGTAAACAAGAAGGGAGTAATGAAGTGATCTACTGGACTTTAGTGAGGTCCAGCCGACCTTCTGAGACAGGATGCAGTGATGAGTATTAAAACTGTCACCTGTGATAAAGCGAAGGGCGCTATGGTAGACGGCATCCAATGGTTTAAGAGTAGTGGCTGCTGCATTCTGGTTAATGGAGTCACCATAATCAAGAACTGGCAGGAAAGTTGACTGTACAACTGTTCCTGCTGTTCATGGAGAGGCAAGATCTATTTCTAAAATCTTAGCTTTTCAACTAGCTCATCAGTATGTTTTTTTTTTATGTTAGATCTTTATCAATCCAAACGCCCAGATATTTATTGGCGGGAACACGCTCCATGAGAGAACCATCCAATGAGTGAATAATGTAGCCCATCTGAGACAAATTTCTGTGAAATGTTTTATCAACAAAATCAGATTGCAGCTCTAACATAGCTTGGTCAACAGGCCATAACCATAACGTCTACATACAGATGAATTTGACAGGATTTAATACATAGACCAATATTATTTATATAAATAGTAAAGAGAAAATGTCCCACAATCCACCGCTGCTTGTAATATCCAGTAAACTAGTCTGAAAGCACACACTATGTTCTTAAACTACTTGCAAGACTTCTTATCCAGGTGCATTGCAGACAGTTTTTGAATGAGTGTAACAATGTCAAAGTGTAACAATGTTATTGTGTAACAACGCTGTTGTGTAACAACGATATTGTGTAACAATGTTAAAGTGTAACAACGTTCAGGTAACCTTAGCGAAATTAGCTATAAGGTCAATGTTTTATTTTAAAAGCAACTAAATTACTTTTACTCTGAGTACTTTTTAAATTAGCTACATCTTAATTTTACTGGAATCGGTTTTGTACACTAGTAGTTTTACGTCTACTGAGTAAAATGTGACAGTTCAATGTGTCAAATTGGAGGGCCTGTTGTCTGGACCTATGGCAGTCTCTATGGGGGTGCCACAGGTTCAATTCTCGGCCCGACTCTATTCTCTGTGTATATCAATGATGTCGCTTTTGCTGCTGGTGACGCTCGGATCCACCTCTATGCGGACGACACCATTTTGTATACATCTGGCCCTTCATTGGACACTGTGTTAACAAACCTCCAAACGAGCTTCAATGCCATACAGCACTCCTTCCATAGCCTCCAACTGCTCTTAAACACTAGTAAAACTAAATGCATGCTCTTCAACCGTACGCTGCTTGCACCCGCCCACCCGACTAGAATCACTACTCTCGGCAGGTCTGACCTAGGGTATGTGGACAACTACAAATACCTAGGTGTCTGGTTAGACTGTAAACTCTCCTTCCAGACTCACATTAAGCATCTCCAATCAAAAGTTAGATCTAGAATCGGCTTCCTATTTCACAACAAAGCCTCCTTCACTCATGCTGCCAAACATGCCCTCGTAAAACTGACTATCCTACCGATCCTTGACTTCGGTGATGTCATTTACAAAATAGCCTCCAACACTCTACTCAGCAAATTGGATGTAGTCTATCACAGTGCCATCCGTTTTGTCTCCAAAGCCCCATATACTACCCACCATTGTGACCTGTACGCTCTTGTTGGCTGGTCCTCACTACATATTCGTCGCCAAACCCACTGGCTCCAGGTCATCTATAAATCACTGCTAGGCAAATCCCCGCCTTATCTTAGCTCACTGGTCACCATAGCAACACCCACCCGTAGTCTGCGCTCCAGCAGGTATATCTCACTGGTCATCCCCAAAGCCAATACCTCCTTTGGCCGTCATTCCATCCAGTTCTCTGCTGCCAATGACTGGAACGAACTGCAAAAATCTCTGAAGCTGGAGACTCTTATCTCCCTCACTAACTTTAAGCATCAGTTGTCAGAGCACCTTACCGATCACTGCACCTGTACACAGCCCATCTGTAATTAGCCCATCCAACTACCTCATCCCCATATTGTTATTTATTTTGCTAATTTGCACCCCAGTATCTCTATTTGCACATCATCTTTTGCACATCTATCATTCCAGTGTTAATTACGAAATTGTAACTATTTTGCACTATAGCCTATTTATTGCCTTACCTGCACAACTTACTACATTTGCACACACTGTATATATATTTTCTGTTGTATTTTTGACTTTATGTTTTGTTTACCCCATATGTAACTCTGTGTTGTTGTTTTTATCGCACTGCTTTGCTTTATCTTGGCCAGGTCGCAGTTGGAAATGAGAACTTGTTCTCAACTGGCTTACCTGGTTAAATAAAGGGGAAAAAATAAACAGTACTTTTACTGGAGTAGGATATTTCAGCACTTATTCCACCCCTGCACACATGCATTCATGCACACATTTTCGTGTGCGGACACACATTGAGATACACACACACACTTGGCTTCACCCTTCTGGAAGGTCTTTCCCAGGGGTCTTTCCTACAGTGTCATGGTGATGCCATGGCAACATGGCTGTTTGTAGCGGTCATCTAGGCTGACAGTCAACACAAACATCATCAACTCACGTAGAAAACCAGCAGGAGGATATACTACTATACAGTGCATTCGGAAAGTATTCAGACCCCTTGACTTTTTTCACATTTTGTTACGTTACAGCCTTATTCTAAAATGGATTAAATTGTTTTTTCCCCTCATCAGTCTACACACAATACCCCATAATGACAAAGCAAAAACAGGTTTTTAGAAATGTTTGCAAATTTATAAAAAATTAAAAACTTAAATATCACATTTACATAAAGGACCGGTCAAAAGTTTGGACACACCTAATCATTCAAGGGTTTTTCTTTATTTTTACTATTTTCTACATTGCAGAATAATAGTGAAGACATCAAAACTATGAAATAACACATATGGAATCATGTAGTAACCAAAAAAGTGTTAAACAAATCAAAATATATTTTATATTTGAGATTGTTCAAAGTAGCCACCCTTTGCCTTGATGACAGCTTTGCACATTCTTGGCATTCACTCAACCAGCTTCATGAGGTAGTCACCTGGAATGCATTTCAATTAACAGGTGAAAGTTTCTTCAAGTGCAGTAGCAAAAATCATCAAGCGATATGATGAAACTGGCTCTCATGAGGACCGCCACAGGAATGGAAGACCCAGAGTTACCTCTGCTGCAGAGGAAAAGTTCATTAGAGTTACCAGCCTCAGATTGCAGCCCAAATAAATGCTTCACAGATTTCAAGTAACAGACACATCTCAACATCAACTGTTTAGAGAAGACTTAGTGAATCAGGCCTTCCTGGTCGAATTGCTGCAAAGAAACCACTACTAAAAGACACCCATAAGAAGAAGAGACTTGCTTGGGCCAAGACACACGAGCAATGGACATTAGACCGGTGGAAATGTGTCCTTTTGTCTGATGAGTCCAAATCTGAGATTTTTGGTTCCAACCGCCGTGTCTTTGTGAAATGCAGAGTAGGTGAACAGATGATCTCTGTATGTGTGGTTTCCACCATGAAGCATGGAGGAGGTGGTGTGATGGTGTGGGGGTGCTTTGCTGGTGACACTGTCTGTGATCTATTTAGAATTCAAGGCACACTTAACCAGCATGGCTACCACAGCATTCTGCAACGATACGCCATTCCATCTAGTTTGTGCTTAGTGGGACTATCATTTGTTTTTCAACAGGACAATGACCCAAAACACACCTCCATGCTGTGTAAGGGCTATTTGACCAAGAAGGAGAGTGATGGATTGCTGCATCAGATGACCTGGTCTCCACAATAACCCGACCTCAACCCAATTGAGATGGTTTAGGAGTTGGACCGCAGAGTGAAGGAAAAGCAGCCAACAAGTGCTCAGCATATGTGGGAACTCCTTCAAGACAGTTGGTAAAGCATTGAAGCTGGTTGAGAGAATGCCAAGAGTGTGCAAAGCCGTCATCAAGGCAAAGGGTTGCTATTTGAAGAATCTCAAATATAAAATATTTCTTTATTTGTTTAACACTTTTTTGGTTGCTACATGATTCCATATGTGTTATTTCATAGTTTTGATGTCTCCACTATTATTCTACAATGTAGAAAATAGTAAAAATAAAGAAAAACCCTTGAATGAGTAGTTGTGTCCAAACTTTTGACTGGTACTTTAAGTATTCAGACCCTTTATTCAGTACCTTGTTGAAACACCTTTGGCAGCGATTACAGCCTCGAGGCTTCTTGGGTATGACGCTACAAGCATGGCACACCTGTATTTGGGGAGATTCTCCCATTCTTCTCTGCAGATCCTCTCAAGCTCTGTCAGGTTGGATGGAGTGCATCTCTCCAGAGATGTTAGATCGGTTTCAAGTCCGGGCTCTGGCTGGGCCACTCATGGACATTCAGAGACTTGTCCTGAAGCCACTCCTGATGGCTGACACTCTTTGCTGTTGCTGCCGCTGTCTTGGTCCGTGGCCTTGTCCTCTACCACGTTCCCCCACACCTCTCAAACAAGGCCCACGACCACCTCTCAGAAGGGGTGCTTGTCCCCTGCCATTCCTTTGACCAACACATCTTCCTCGTCTTCCTCCCACCACTGCTTGACCTCTGTTGTGACCTGGATCACCTGCCGGCTCCATGTTACAGTACGTATCGCTATATTGTGGCAAGTGGATCCCAATCAATTCTTTATATACTCGTTCCACAATGTGAACTCAATCATCAGTAACAAGTTGGCAGAATTGGACAAGCAATTACAAGGGCCTGCATCCATACAGTGCAGTACTGTCAATACTGTAAATAGTCTGAAAAGGTGGTACATGGGACCATAGAAACGGTGTCTGATAAAGAATGATGATGAAATATTACATCCATAGATAATGTAGTCTAATTGGTTCATGCTCCACGCTAATTGGTGACAATGAATCTCGTTATCTTGCACCTTTCATGATCTAAACATGGAATATTGTTTGTCTGTTTCCATGCAACTATGCATTAAGAGCAATGCAACAGTTACTTATCATTTTGAGCAGTTGTATCAATTGATAGTTGGATAATTGTAATGAAATGAATAGACACTCATCTGAAATGTAATGTGTGAATTGCCTTTTGAAATAGTAGTACTTTGATGTTAAGTTGTGTCATATTGAACAGGTGATTTTTGTTAAATGAACAAATGATCTTAGTTTTATGTGTATTGTATCCAAGCAATTGAAAAAAGTGTTAGAGTTTTGAAAAATGTGCATTTTGATAATTGGTTGTGAGTTTTGTGTCTAGAGTTTTGAAAAATGACGTCAAGGTTCTGAAATTAGTGCCAAAGTGATTGTAAAAAACTGTAAGACAACTATACCGTGTGCCTTTTGAAAGAAATGCAGACAGAGTGAAGCAAATGAGGACTGAGTAGGTTCAGGTATGTTCAGTTTCAAGATGGCTGTTGTAATAAAATTCCCTAATAATTCTACAGTGTACAGTAATCAGTAAATCTCTTTCCAAAATGTATTTTTAGAGGGTGATGGAGCTGGATGCTGATGACAACCATCACAAATTCATATATTTGGATGAGGCAGGCTTTAACCTGGCCAAGACAAGGAGGAGAGGTCGGAATTTCATTGGCCAGCGGGCAACCATCCAAGTACCTGGACAACGTGGGGCCATCATTACCATGTGTGCGGCTATATCAGAAGATGGTGTGGTTGGACGCAGACCTCGTATTGGGTCATATAATGCAGCTCTCCTTGTAACCTTCCTTGATGAGCTCGATGAGGTCTGTAGAGCTGGTGGCGTGACCTATGTCATTGTGTGGGATAATGTCAGGTTCCACCATGCTCATATGGTGCAAGCATGGTTTCAGACCCATGCACAATTTACCACCCTGTATTTACCCCCATACTCTCCTTTCCTTAACCCAATTGAGAAATGTTTCTCCACATGGAGATGGAAGGTTTATGACAGGCGCCCTCATGAACAAGTCACTCTTCTCCAGGCCATGGATGACGCATGCAATGACATCACGGCAGACCAGTGTCAGGCCTGGATTCGCCATGCCCGAAGGTTTTTGGCTGATGAAAACATCCATTGTGATGTAGATGAGAACCTGTGGCCAACTCCACAAGACAGAGTTGATGAAAATGTAGAAGTACAGTAATCACTCCTATGTTTTGCTTTTTACAGTACAAGCAAGCGAGGAACACTGCATTTGATGTTTTACAGTACTGTATTGTTTTTCATCAATATATTTCAGATTTTGTTCAATGATTCCACTGTGTCTGTAGTATTCTCTCTACTACAGCAGTACTTTTACATGGATGTATTTACATGTAGTACCATAATGAAACATGTATCACCTATTTTGTACTACAATATTTCATGATTGTACGAACAATGACACAGTGAAACTATCGGTTGCTTGTGTGTGGGTGATCTAAATTAACGTTTCATTGGTATTCATTGGTATTTCACAATACATTTGTTTTTTGAACCAACGACTTCATAAAAACAATATTTTGTTACCATACGAAACACACACATTTCATATGACTTCAATCTTTTTGAACCAGTTACACACTGCTGTTGCTAACCTAAAACACTTTTAGCAAGTCTAATTCTCAGTGATTAGAGTACTGTAAATGAAGTACACAGAGAAAGTGCAACTATATAAACACTACACAAGACCAATGCTGCAGACTGAGGAAAATATCATTTATTTCTCTCCATATACCCAAATCAGTCAACATGTCAACATGGAGAACCACAACAAAACATGTCCCAGTTTTCATGCTACTACAGTAGTGTGCATAACACTGTTAGCTCAGCAAACAGACAAACGTAAAATACTTTATCCAGTACAGGTTACAATTACAGTAAATAACAACAACAACAAACATAAAAAATAATCTGAAAGAAACTGACAATATTGTACAGAAAATACTAGAGTAAACATGCTATCCATTATCTCTTCGCCTAGCTGGATCTGGCCAGATAATTTCATCAACATCACAAGCAATATCCTCATTAGCAAGACAACGCGGGAAGAACCGTCTTGAATGTCGAATCCCTGTCCTATAGCCTCTACTCTGTTTACTATGGCTGGGAAGGGGACAGTCCCCTGTCCTCCCTGTCCTCCCTGTCCTCTAGCCTGTTTACTATGGCTGGGAAGGGGACAGTCCCCTGTCCTCCCTGTCCTCTAGCCTGTTTACTATGGCTGGGAAGGGGACAGTCCCCTGTCCTCCCTGTCCTCTAGCCTCTAGCCTGTTTACTATGGCTGGGAAGGGGACAGTCCCCTGTCCTCCCTGTCCTCTAGCCTGTTTACTATGGCTGGGAAGGGGACAGTCCCCTGTCCTCCCTGTCCTCCCTGTCCTCTAGCCTCTAGCCTGTTTACTATGGCTGGGAAGGGGACAGTCCCCTGTCCTCCCTGTCCTCCCTGTCCTCCCTGTCCTCTACCCTGTTTACTATGGCTGGGAAGGGGACAGTCCCCTGTCCTCCCTGTCCTCTAGCCTCTAGCCTGTTTACTATGGCTGGGAAGGGGACAGTCCCCTGTCCTCCCTGTCCTCTACCCTGTTTACTATGGCTGGGAAGGGGACAGTCCCCTGTCCTCCCTGTCCTCTACCCTGTTTACTATGGCTGGGAAGGGGACAGTCCCCTGTCCTCCCTGTCCTCTACCCTGTTTACTATGGCTGGGAAGGGGACAGTCCCCTGTCCTCCCTGTCCTCTACCCTGTTTACTATGGCTGGGAAGGGGACAGTCCCCTGTCCTCCCTGTCCTCTAGCCTCTAGCCTGTTTACTATGGCTGGGAAGGGGACAGTCTCTGTCCTCCCTGTCCTCCCTGTCCTCTAGCCTCTACCCTGTTTACTATGGCTGGGAAGGGGACAGTCCCCTGTCCTCCCTGTCCTCTAGCCTCTACCCTGTTTACTATGGCTGGGAAGGGGACAGTCCCCTGTCCTCCCTGTCCTCCCTGTCCTATAGCCTCTACTCTGTTTACTATGGCTGGGAAGGGAACAGTCCCCTGTCCTCCCTGTCCTCCCTGTCCTCTAGCCTGTTTACTATGGCTGGGAAGGGGACAGTCCCCTGTCCTCCCTGTCCTATAGCCTCTACCCTGTTTACTATGGCTGGGAAGGGGACAGTCCCCTGTCCTCCCTGTCCTCCCTGTCCTCTACCCTGTTTACTATGGCTGGGAAGGGGACAGTCCCCTGTCCTCCCTGTCCTCTAGCCTCTACCCTGTTTACTATGGCTGGGAAGGGGACAGTCCCCTGTCCTCCCTGTCCTCTAGCCTCTACCCTGTTTACTATGGCTGGGAAGGGGACAGTCCCCTGTCCTCTCTGTCCTCTACCCTGTTTACTATGGCTGGGAAGGGGACAGTCTCCTGTCCTCCCTGTCCTCTAGCCTCTACCCTGTTTACTATGGCTGGGAAGGGGACAGTCCCCTGTCCTCTCTGTCCTCTACCCTGTTTACTATGGCTGGGAAGGGGACAGTCCCCTGTCCTCCCTGTCCTCCCTGTCCTCTAGCCTGTTTACTATGGCTGGGAAGGGGACAGTCCCCTGTCCTCCCTGTCCTCCCTGTCCTCTAGCCTCTAGCCTGTTTACTATGGCTGGGAAGGGGACAGTCCCCTGTCCTCCCTGTCCTCTAGCCTCTACCCTGTTTACTATGGCTGGGAAGGGGACAGTCCCCTGTCCTCCCTGTCCTATAGCCTCTACCCTGTTTACTATGGCTGGGAAGGGGACAGTCCCCTGTCCTCCCTGTCCTCCCTGTCCTCTAGCCTGTTTACCGTGGCTGGGAAGGGGACAGTCCCCTGTCCTCCCTGTCCTCCCTGTCCTATAGCCTCTACCCTGTTTACTATGGCTGGGAAGGGGACAGTCCCCTGTCCTCCCTGTCCTCCCTGTCCTCTAGCCTGTTTGCTATGGCTGGGAAGGGGACAGTCCCCTGTCCTCCCTGTCCTCTAGCCTGTTTACTATGGCTGGGAAGGGGACAGTCCCCTGTCCTCCCTGTCCTCCCTGTCCTCTAGCCTCTACCCTGTTTACTATGGCTGGGAAGGGGACAGTCCCCTGTCCTCCCTGTCCTCCCTGTCCTATAGCCTCTACCCTGTTTACTATGGCTGGGAAGGGGACAGTCCCCTGTCCTCCCTGTCCTCCCTGTCCTCTAGCCTCTACCCTGTTTACTATGGCTGGGAAGGGGACAGTCCCCTGTCCTCCCTGTCCTATAGCCTCTACCCTGTTTACTATGGCTGGGAAGGGGACAGTCCCCTGTCCTCCCTGTCCTCCCTGTCCTCTAGCCTGTTTACCGTGGCTGGGAAGGGGACAGTCCCCTGTCCTCCCTGTCCTCTACCCTGTTTACTATGGCTGGGAAGGGAACAAACGTTCAAAACCCTCCCCAACTGGCACTCCTGGCAGGCTAAAGCAAACACTCAAACTATTTGAAAGATTTTGAATAGTATTTGAACCCAGGTCTGGTTGTAACAAAGTGATGAGACAGCATTGGGTCTCTGTGACCTGATCACATCAAGCTGCCTGGGATTTTGAAGGATTTTCTCTCCTGAGACAGTGGATGCAGGTGCTCTGAGAGATCAAAGAGACAGAATAAAACCCTCCTTAGTTTAGAATACTCTCTCACACACACACACAAACACACACACACAGGGAAGCACGCACGCACACACACACACACACACACACAAAGGGAAGCATGCACACACACACGCACAGGGAAGCACGCACACACACACACGCACACAGGGAAGAGCACACATACACAATTTATACAACCAGCTAATCTTAAAAAGCCCTTGAATTTAATTTGCCAGTGATTGGGAACCCACAATGCTTCAAGATAATGATGCTTTATTTCCTTTTCAGTAATTGCTATTAAGACAAACAACAGTATCTTGCTTCCACCGCACTAGAGCAACAGAAACAGCATATCTACCACTCAAGGTGAATCTAATCTATGATGTAGGTTCCTGTTATGGCTTGTGTTCATGATGTAAGTTCCTGTTGTGGTTTATGACCATGATGTAGTTTCCTGTTGTGGTTTATGACCATGATGTAGTTTCCTGTTGTGGTTTATGACCATGATGTAGTTTCCTGTTGTGGTTTATGACCATGATGTAGGTTCCTGTTGTGGTTTATGACCATGATGTAGTTTCCTGTTGTGGTTTATGACCATGATGTAGTTTCCTGTTGTGGTTTATGACCATTATGTAAGTTCCTGTTGTGGTTTATGACCATGATGTAGTTTCCTGTTATGGTTTATGACCATGATGTAAGTTCCTTTTGTGGTTTATGACCATGATGTAAGTTCATTTTGTGGTTTATGACCATGATGTAGTTTCCTGTTGTGGTTTATGACCATGATGTAGGTTCCTGTTGTGGTTTATGACCATTATGTAAGTTCCTGTTGTGGATTATGACCATGATGTAGTTTCCTGTTGTGGTTTATGACCATGATGTAGTTTCCTGTTATGGTTTACGACCATGATGTAAGTTCCTTTTGTGGTTTATGACCATGATGTAGTTTCCTGTTGTGGTTTATGACCATGATGCAGTTTCCTGTTGTGGTTTATGACCATGATGTAGTTTCCTGTTATGGTTTATGACCATGATGTAAGTTCCTGTTGTGGTTTATGACCATGATGTAAGTTCCTTTTGTGGTTTATGACCATGATGTAGTTTCCTGTTGTGGTTTATGACCATGATGTAAGTTCCTTTTGTGGTTTATGACCATGATGTAGTTTCCTGTTGTGGTTTATGACCATGATGTAAGTTCCTGTTGTGGTTTATGACCATGATGTAGGTTCCTGCTGTGATTTATGACCAGGATGTAGGTTGCTGTTGTGGTTTATGTTGGTTTGTGATGTAGGCCTACAGCTTTTTAACCACAAAGCCTTTAACATAGATGGATATGGAGTGGTCTCAACTACAAGCCATGTCACCAAGTTAATAGGATGTAAACTTATCAAAATTGTATCACCTGAGTGGAATTTGAAGATGATTTAACAGCACTAAATACCCAAGACAGTAATGACTGTTTTGTTGTGGAGATGTATGAATTCAAGAACTTTGAAAGTTTCTTCAGGTGCAGTCACAAAAACCATCAAGCGCTATGATGAAACTGGCTCTCATGAGGACCGCCACAGGAATGGAAGGCGCAGAGTTACCTCTGATGCAGAGGATAAGTTCATTAGAGTTACCAGCCTCAGAAATTGCAGCCCAAATAAATGCTTCACAGAGTTCAAGTAACAGACACATCTCAACATCAACTGTTCAGAGGAGACTGTGTGAATCAGGCCTTCATGGTCGAATTGCTGCAAAGAAACCACTACTAAAGGACACCAATAAGAAGAAGAGACCAGCTTGGGCGAATATACATAAGCAATGGACATTAGACCGGTGGAAATGTGTCCTTTGGTCTGGAGTCCAAATTTGAGATTTTTGGTTCCACCATCCGTGTCTTTCTGAGACGCAGTGTGGGTGAACGGATGATCTCCACTTGTGTATTTCCCACCGTAAAGCATGGAGGAGGAGGTGTTATGGTGTAGGGGTGCTTTGCTGGTGACACTGTCTGTGATTTATTTCGAATTCTGCAGCGATACGCCATCCCATCTGGTTTGGGCTTAGTGGGACTATCATTTGTTTTTCAACAGGACAATGACCCAACAAATCTCCAGGCTGTGTAAGGGCTATTTGACCAAGAAGGAGAGTGATGGAGTGCTGCATCAGATGACCTGGCCTCCACAATCCCCCGACCTCAACCCAATTGAGATGGTTTGTGAGTGAAGGAAAAGCAGCCAACAAGTGCTCAGCATATGTGGGAACTGTTGGAAAAGCATTCCAGGTGAAGCTGGTTGAGAGAATGCCAAGAGTGTGCAAAGCTGTCATCAAGGCAAAGGGTGGCTATTTGAAGAATCTCAAATATAAAAATAACACTTTTTTGTTTACTACACAATTCCATATGTGTTATTTCATAGTTTTGATGTCTTCACTATTATTCTACAATGTAGAAAATAGTAAAAATAAAGAAAAACCCTTGAATGAGTAGGTGTTCTAAAACTTTTGACTGGTAGTTTATGTTCATTTATACTGCCATGTTAGTCTCTATGTCACTCTGATATATTACCATGGTAGGGGATACACATGGTTCCAAAAGGACGTGCAGTGCGTAGAGCATTCAACCAGCATCTGGAACATTCAACCAGCATCCTGAGCATTCAACCAGCATCCTGACCATTCAACCAGCATCCTGACCATTCAACCAGCATCCTGACCATTCAACCAGCATCCGGAACATTCAACCAGCATCCTGACCATTCAACCAGCATCCTGACCATTCAACCAGCATCCTGACCATTCAACACCATTCAAAAACATTTAAAAACAGTCATAAACATTTAAAAATCTTTAATAAATTAATGAACTGTGAAAGAAGTACTGGGAATCTGCATTTATGGAAACGAACAGAATCCATTTAATCAATGCAAAATGTCATAGAGCCTGTATTAGTCCTCCACACCAGCCATGTGGTTTTAATATGTGATTAAAGTGCTCGCTATTAAACTTATAATGGAAGAGGTCCTGTTCAGATCCAGCGTCACTGGCTGTTCTCTCTGCATCAAACCACCTGGCTGTTCTCGCTGCATCAAACCACCTGGCTGTTCTCTCTGCATCAAACCACCTGGCTGTTCTCTCTGTATCAAACCACCTGGCTGTTCTCTCTGCATCAAACCACCTGGCTGTTCTCTCTGCATCAAACCACCTGGCTGTTCTCTCTGCATCAAACCACCTGGCTGTTCACTCTGCATCAAACCACCTGGCTGTTCTCTCTGCATCAAACCACCTGGCTGTTCTCTCCACATCAAACCACCTGGCTGTTCTCTCTGCATCAAACCACCTGGCTGTTCTCTCTGCATCAAACCACCTGGCTGTTCTCTCCGCATCAAACCACCTGGCTGTTCTCTCTGCATCAAACCACCTGGCTGTTCTCTCTGCGTAAATGTAAATGTAAATGCATCAAACCACCTGGCTGTTCTCGCTGCATAAAACCACCTGGCTGTTCTCTCTGCATCAAACCCACCTGGCTGTTCTCTCTGCATCAAACCACCTGGCTGTTCTCTCTGCATCAAACCCACCTGGCTGTTCTCTCTGCATCAAACCACCTGGCTGTTCTCTCTGCATCAAACCACCTGGCTGTTCTCTCCGCATCAAACCACCTGGCTGTTCTCTCTGTATCAAACCACCTGGCTATTCTCTCCGCATCAAACCACCTGGCTGTTCTCTCTGCATCAAACCACCTGGCTGTTCTCTCTGTATCAAACCACCTGGCTGTTCTCTCTGCAGCAAACCACCTGGCTGTTCTCTCTGCATCAAACCACCTGGCTGTTCTCTCCGCATCAAACCACCTGGCTGTTCTCTCCGCATCAAACCACCTGGCTGTTCTCTCCGCATCAAACCACCTGGCTGTTCTCTCTGCATCAAACCACCTGGCTGTTCTCTCTGTCTCAAACCACCTGGCTGTTCTCTCCGCATCAAACCACCTGGCTGTTCTCTCCGCATCAAACCACCTGGCTGTTCTCTCTGCATCAAACCCACCTGCATAACCAGCCCCACCCAGGGCAGTAAACCATTGGTTGTGTCACAAATGGCGCCCAATTCCATAGGGCTCAGGTAATAAATGATGCACTGTAAAGGGACTAGTGTGTCATTTGTAATGACTAGTTCTACAATTTCTCTTCTTAAAATCAGATTTTAAACCTTACCCTAACCTTAACCTTAAGCACACTGCCAACGTTATGTCTAACCCAAAACCTCAATTTCAGACATTGTTTTGTGCTAATGTTGGCTTTGTGGCAGTGGAATCCTGTGGCTGTGTTATTTAGTGGAAACCCCAAGGTTTAGGTCAAGTAGCCTGAACTGATTCATACTAACACACTATATTTCCTCAAACACCCTTCATATTAGTTTCAGAGCCTGAGAACGTTCCCTAAAAAAGAAGCCCAGTTTTGTTTCCTCATAATTGAGGCTGGCTGATAGCAAAACAGGAAGAATAAGCCCAGTCAATTTAACTGCACTCATAATATAATAATAATCAGAGCAATTATGGATGTAACTGGGGGGTTTGTCTTATAGCAGCACACTGTAACATTGTAAATGGGACAAATTGGCCCTCATACCCACTTTGGTTTTACAAGGCCCAGATCTGACCTGAAATTTGGGGAGGGTATCGCTTCTCTCCTCTCCCTCCTCTCCCTCCTCTCCTCTCCCTCCTCTCCCTCCTCTCCCTACCCTCCTCTCCCTCCTCTCCACTCCCTCCCCTCCTCTCCTCTCTCTCCTCTCCCTCCCCTCCTCTCCTCTCCCTCCTCTCTCTCCTCTCTCTCCTCTCCCTCCCCTCCTCTCCTCTCTCTCCTCTCCCTCCCCTCCTCTCCTCTCCCTCCTCTCCCTCCCCTCCTCTCCTCTCCCTCCTCTCCCTCCCCTCCTCCCCTCTCCCTCCTCTCCCTCCTCTCCTCTCCCTCCTCTCCCTCCTCTCCACTCCCTCCCCTCCTCTCCTCTCTCTCCTCTCCCTCCCCTCCTCTCCTCTCCTCTCTCTCCTCTCTCTCCTCTCCCTCTCCTCCTCTCCTCTCCCTCCTCTCTCTCCTCTCCCTCCCCTCCTCTCCCTCCTCTCTCTCCTCTCTCTCCTCTCCCTCCTCTCCTCTCCTCTCCTCTCTCTCCTCTCTCTCCTCTCCCTCCCCTCCCCTCCTCTCCCTCCTCTCTCTCCTCTCTCTCCTCTCCCTCCCCTCCTCTCCTCTCCTCTCTCTCCTCTCTCTCCTCTCCCTCCCCTCCTCTCCTCTCCTCTCTCTCCTCTCTCTCCTCTCCCTCCCCTCCTCTCCTCTCCCTCCTCTCCTCTCCTCTCCTCTCCTCTCCTCTCCTCTCCTCTCCTCTCCTCTCCCCTCCTCTCCTCTCCTCTCCTCTCCTCTCCTCTCCTCTCCTCTCCTCTCCTCTCCTCTCCTCTCCTCTCCTCTCCTCTCCTCTCCTCTCCTCTCCTCTCCTCTCCTCTCCTCTCCTCTCCTCTCCTCTCCTCTCCTCTCCTCTCCTCTCCCTCCTCTCCCTCCCCTCCTCTCCTCTCCCTCCTCTCCCTCCCCTCCTCTCCTCTCTCTCCTCTCCCTCCCCTGGTACAAGCTGTGGAAAATAATGTATGCCAACCTTGGACGGTATGATATTGCATCACTCTTCCCAGTCTGTGATGTCCCTGTGTCCTTCCCCCAGTCTGTGATGTCCCTGTGTCCTTCCCCCAGTCTGTGATGTCCCTGTGTCCTTCCCCCAGTCTGTGATGTCCCCATATCCTTCCCCCAGTCTGTGATGTCCCTGTGTCCTTCCCCCAGTCTGTGATGTCTCCATATCCTTCCCCCAGTCTGTGATGTCCCTGTGTCCTTCATCCAGTCTGTGATGTCCCTGTGTCCTTCCCCCAGTCTGTGATGTCTCCATATCCTTCCCCCAGTCTGTGATGTCCCTGTGTCCTTCCCCCAGTCTGTGATGTCCCTGTGTCCTTCCCCCAGTCTGTGATGTCCCCATATCCTTCCCCCAGTCTGTGATGTCCCTGTGTCCTTCCCCCAGTCTGTGATGTCCCTGTGTCCTTCCCCCAGTCTGTGATATCCCTGTGTCCTTCCCCCAGTCTGTGATGTCCCTGTGTCCTTCCCCCAGTCTGTGATGTCCCCATATCCTTCCCCCAGTCTGTGATGTCCCTGTGTCCTTCCCCCAGTCTGTGATGTCTCCATATCCTTCCCCCAGTCTGTGATGTCCCTGTGTCCTTCCCCCAGTCTGTGATGTCCCTGTGTCCTTCCCCCAGTCTGTGATGTCCCCATATCCTTCCCCCAGTCTGTGATGTCCCTGTGTCCTTCCCCCAGTCTGTGATGTCCCTGTGTCCTTCCCCCAGTCTGTGATGTCCCTGTGTCCTTCCCCCAATCTGTGATGTCCCTGTGTCCTTCCCCCAGTCTGTGATGTCCACATATCCTTCCCCCAGTCTGTGATGTCCCCATATCCTTCCCCCAGTCTGTGATGTCCCTGTGTCCTTCCCCCAGTCTGTGATGTCCCTGTGTCCTTCCCCCAGTCTGTGATGTCCCTGTGTCCTTCCCCCAGTCTGTGATGTCCCCATATCCTTTTCCCAGTCTGTGATGTCCCTGTGTCCTTCCCCCAGTCTGTGATGTCCCTGTGTCCTTCCCCCAGTCTGTGATGTCCCTGTGTCCTTCCCCCAGTCTGTGATGTCCCCATATCCTTCCCCCAGTCTGTGATGTCCCCATATCCTTCCCCCAGTCTGTGATGTCCCTGTGTCCTTCCCCCAGTCTGTGATGTCCCTGTGTCCTTCCCCCAGTCTGTGATGTCCCTGTGTCCTTCCCCCAGTTTGTGATGTCCCTGTGTCCTTCCCCCAGTCTGTGATGTCCCTGTGTCCTTCCCCCAGTCTGTGATGTCCCTGTGTCCTTCCCCCAATCTGTGATGTCCCCATATCCTTCCCCCAGTCTGTGATGTCCCTGTGTCCTTCCCCCAGTCTGTGATGTCCCCATATCCTTCCCCCAGTCTGTGATGTCCCTGTGTCCTTCCCCCAATCTGTGATGTCCCCATATCCTTCCCCCAGTCTGTGATGTCCCTGTGTCCTTCCCCCAGTCTGTGATGTCCCTGTGTCCTTCCCCCAGTCTGTGATGTCCCCATATCCTTCCCCCAGTCTGTGATGTCCCCATATCCTTCCCCCAGTCTGTGATGTCCCTGTGTCCTTCCCCCAGTCTGTGTTGTCCCTGTGTCCTTCCCCCAGTCTGTGATGTCCCCATATCCTTCCCCCAGTCTGTGATGTCCCCATATCCTTCCCCCAGTCTGTGATGTCTCCATATCCTTCCCCCAGTCTGTGATGTCCCTGTGTCCTTCCCCCAGATTGTGATGTCCCTGTGTCCTTCCCTCAGTCTGTGATGTCCCTGTGTCCTTCTCCCAGTCTGTGATGTCCCTGTGTCCTTCCCTCAGTCTGTGATGTCCCTGTGTCCTTCCCCCAGTCTGTGATGTCCCCATATCCTTCCCCCAGTCTGTGATGTCCCTGTGTCCTTCCCTCAGTCTGTGATGTACCTGTGTCCTTCCCCCAGTCTGTGATGTCCCCATATCCTTCCCCCAGTCTGTGATGTCCCCATATCCTTCCCCCAGTCTGTGATGTCCCCATATCCTTCCCCCAGTCTGTGATGTCCCTGTGTCCTTCCCCCAGTCTGTGATGTCCCCATATCCTTCCCCCAGTCTGTGATGTCCCTGTATCCTTCCCCCAGTCTGTGATGTCCCCATATCCTTCCCCCAGTCTGTGATGTCCCTGTGTCCTTCCCCCAGTCTGTGATGTCCCCATATCCTTCCCCCAGTCTGTGATGTCCCCATATCCTTCCCCCAGTCTGTGTTGTCCCTGTGTCCTTTCCCCAGTCTGTGATGTCCCTGTGTCCTTCCCCCAGTCTGTGTTGTCCCTGTGTCCTTTCCCCAGTCTGTGATGTCCCTGTGTCCTTCCCCCAGTCTGTGATGTCCCTGTGTCCTTCCCCCAGTCTGTGATGTCCCCATATCCTTCCCCCAGTCTGTGATGTCCCCATATCCTTCCCCCAGTCTGTGTTGTCCCTGTGTCCTTTCCCTAGTCTGTGTTGTCCCTGTGTCCTTTCCCCAGTCTGTGATGTCCCTGTGTCCTTCCCCCAGTCTGTGATGTCCCCATATCCTTCCCCCAGTCTGTGATGTCCCCATATCCTTCCCCCAGTCTGTGATGTCCCCATATCCTTCCCCCAGTCTGTGATGTCCCCATATCCTTTCCCCAGTCTGTGATGTCCCTGTGTCCTTCCCCCAGTCTGTGATGTCCCTGTGTCCTTCCCCCAGTCTGTGATGTCCCTGTGTCCTTCCCCCAGTCTGTGATGTCCCCATATCCTTCCCCCAGTCTGTGATGTCCCCATATCCTTCCCCCAGTCTGTGTTGTCCCTGTGTCCTTCCCCCAGTCTGTGATGTCCCTGTGTCCTTCCCCCAGTCTGTGATGTCCCCATATCCTTCCCCCAGTCTGTGATGTCCCCATATCCTTCCCCCAGTCTGTGATGTCCCCATATCCTTCCCCCAGTCTGTGATGTCCCCATATCCTTCCCCCAGTCTGTGTTGTCCCTGTGTCCTTCCCCCAGTCTGTGATGTCCCTGTGTCCTTCCCTCAGTCTGTGATGTCCCCATATCCTTCCCCCAGTCTGTGATGTCCCCATATCCTTCCCCCAGTCTGTGATGTCCCCATATCCTTCCCCCAGTCTGTGATGTCCCTGTGTCGTCCTTCCCCCAGTCTGTGATGTCCCTGTGTCCTTCCCCCAGTCTGTGATGTCCCCATATCCTTCCCCCAGTCTGTGATGTCCCTGTGTCCTTCCCCCAGTCTGTGATGTCCCCATATCCTTCCCCCAGTCTGTGATGTCCCCATATCCTTCCCCCAGTCTGTGATGTCCCCATATCCTACCCCCAGTCTGTGATGTCCCTGTGTCCTTCCCCCAGTCTGTGATGTCCCTGTGTCCTTCTACCCTGCTCATAGATCTAGTCTGAGGTGGAATGGATAGGTGAAAGAAATATGGAGGAAATCTCTGGTTCTGCTGCGATTGGAAAAAATCTCTGGTTCTGCTGCGATTGGAAGAAATCTCTGGTTCTGCTGGGTTTGGAGGAAATCTCTGGTTCTGCTGGGGTTGGAAGAAATCTCTGGTTCTGCTGGGTTTGGAGGAAATCTCTGGTTCTGCTGGGGTTGGAGGAAATCTCTGGCAAAAGTGTGTGTGTGTGTGTCTGTGTGTGTCTGTGTGTGTGTGCATGTGTGTGTGTGTGTGTGTATTCCGGATGCCTCACAAAGCAGAGTTTCTGCCCCTGAGGATACATGGAGCATACAAAACATTAAGAACACCTTCCTAATGTTGAATCCACCACATTTTGCCTTCAGAACAGCCTCAATTCATTGGGGCATGGACTACAAGGTGTCGAAAGCGTTCCACAAGGATGCTGACCCATGTTGACTCCAGTGCTTCCCACAATTGTGTCAAGTTGGCTGGAAGTCCTTTGAGTGTTGGACCATTCTTGATCACGCGAGAAACTGTTGAGCAAGAAAAAGCCAGAAGCGTTGCAGTTCTTGACACAAACCAGTGCGCCTGGCACCTACTGCCATACCCCTTTCAAAGGCACTTAAATATTTTGTCTTGCCCATTCACCCTCTGAATGGCAAACATACACAATCCATGTCTCAATTGTCTCAAGGCTTAAAAAATCCTTCTTTAACCTGTCTCCTCCCCTTCATCTACACTGATTGAAGTGGATTGAACAGGTGATATCAATAAGGGGTCATAGCTTCCACCTGGATCCACCTGGTCAGTCTATGTCATGGAAAGAGCAGGTGTTCCTAATGTACACTCAGTGTATATGTCACCTGTTCCAGGAAACTAGGCGTATGTCGGACGTCACTACTTCACAGGAGAGGCATTTGAACGTAAAACATTTTTACAAATCAAAATACATTTTTTGGCAGAAAATGCCTTCTGGAACATGTGAACTTTCATGTGCCTTAAGAACAAACTTGTATGCCATCTGTAAACACTAATACAATTGTTAAATTACGAGCCTAGTTGGTTTAGCCATGGAAAAAGACAGGAACCTTCCCTCTAGCCATGATTGGCTGAGATAATGTATGGGCTGGACATGCCAAGAGGTGAGTTGGGATTGGTCTGCATGTAGCAGGCTTCTGTCTAGAACATGAGCTGCTCAGTATGTGTAGATGATCCTTTCTAAAGCAGCTTTTTTGAAAGATATCACAAAGGACTACAAAAGTGTTGCTAACACTCTCCACTTTCTGGAGGACAGTCGTGCCATGCTGTAAAAAACACAGGTCCGAATCGAGCTTGAAGAATTTTGAAAATAATAAATGCAAATATTGCATTTATTAAGTGTGAAAAGCTCTTAGAGACTTACCCAGAAAGACTCACAGCTGTAATCGTTACCAAATGTGCTTCTACAAAGTATTGACTAGGGGGTGTGAATACGTATGTAAATGAGATATTTCTGTATTTCATTTACAATACACTTGCAAAAAATTCTAAAAACGTGTTTTTTGATTTTGTCATTATGGGGTATTGTGTGGGTGTTTATTTTTTTATTTTTTTCCATTTTGAATTCAGGCTGTAACACAACAACATATGGAATAAGTCCAGGGCTATGAACACTTTCTGAAGGCACTATACACTACATGAGCAAAAGTATGTGGAAACCTGCTCGTTGAACATCTCATTCTAAAATCATGGGCATTAATATGGAGTTGGTCCCCCCTTTGCTGCTATAACAGCCTCCACTCTTCTGGGAAGGCTTTCCACTAGATGTTGGAACATTTGCTTCTACTTTGCTTCTACTCAGCCACAAGATAATTAGTGAGGTTGGGCACTGATGTTGGGCGATTAGGCCTGGCTCCCAGTCGGCGTTCCAATTCATCACAAAGGTGATCAATGGGGTTGAGGGCAGGGCTCTGTGCAGGCCAGTCAAGTTCTTCCACACCGATAGCGACAAACCCTTTCTGTTTGGACCTCACTTTGTGCGAGGGGTCATGCAGAAACAGGAAAGGGCCTTCCCCAAACTGTTGCCACAAAGTTGGAAGCACAGAATCATCTAGAATGTAATTGTATGGTGTAGCGTTAAGATTTCCCTTCACTGGAACGAAGGGGCCTAGCCCAAACCATGAAAAACAGCCACAGAACATTATTCCTCCTCCACCAAACTTTACAGCTGGCACTATGCATTGGGGCAGGTAGCGTTTTCCTGGCATCCGCCAAACCCAGATTCCTCCGCTGGACTGCCAGATGGTGAAGCGTGATTCATCTCTCCATAGAAGGCGTTTCCACTGCTCCAGAGTCCAATGGCGGCGAGTTTTAAACCACTGCACCTGACGCTTCCAGAGGAAGTTTGGAACTCTGTAGTTAATGCTGCAAACGAGGACAGACGAATCGTACACGCTACGCACCTCAGCACTCGGCGGTCCTGTTATGCCCCGTTGAAAGTCACTGAGCTCTTCATTACGGGCCATTTTACTGCCAATGTTTGTCTATGGAGATTGCATAGCTGTGTGCTCGATTTTATACACCTGTCAGCAACGGGTGTGGCTGAAATAGCCGAATCCACTAATTTCAAGGGGTGTACACATACTTTTGTATATATAGTGTATATATACAGTGCGTTCGGAAAGTATTCAGACCCCTTGCCCTTTTCCACATTGAGTTACGTTACGGTCTTATTCTAAAATGGATTAAATAAATATACATCTACACACAATACCCCATAATGACTAAGTGAAAACAGGTTTTTAGAAATATATTTAAAAAAAACATAAATACCTTATTTACATAATATTCAAACCTTTTGCTATGAGACTCGAAATGGAGCTCAGGTGTATCCTGTTTCCACTAATCATCCTTGAGATGTTTCTACAACTTGATTGGAGTCCACCTGGGGTAAATTCAATTGATTGGACATGATTTGGAAAGGTACACACCGGTCTATATAAGTTCCCACAGTTGACAGTGCACGTCAGAGCAAAAACCAAGCCATGAGGTCGAAGGAATTGTCCGTAGAGCTCCGAGACAGGATTGTGTCGAGGCACAGATCTGGGGAAGGGTACCCCAAAATGTCTGCAGCACTGATGGTCCCCAAGAAGTTTGGAACCACCAAGACTCTTCCTGGAGCTGGCCGCCCAGCCAAACTGAGCAATCGAGGGAGAAGGGCCTTGGTCAGGGAGGTGACAAAGAACCCGATGGTCACTCTGACAGAGCTCCAGAGTTACTCTGTGGAGATGGGAGAACAATTCCAGAAGGACAACCATCTTTGCAGCAGTCCACCAATCAGGCCTTTATGGTATTTTGGCCAGACAGAAGCCACTCCTCAGTAAAAGGCACATGACAGCCCGCTTGGAGTTTGCCAAAAGGAACCTAAAGGACTCTCAGACCATGAGAAACAAGATTATCTGGTCTGATGAAACCAAGTTTGAACTCTTTGGCCTGAATGCCAAGCGTCACGTCTGGAGGAAACCTGGCACCATCCCTACGGTGAAGCATGGTGGTGGCAGCATCATGCTGTGGGGATGTTTTTCAGCGGCAGGGATTGGGAGACTAGTCAGGATCGAGGGAAAGTTGAACAGAGCAAAGTACAGAGAGATCCTTGATGAAAATCTGCTCCAGAGCGCTCAGGACCTCAGACTGGGGTGAAGGTTCACCTTCCAACAGGACAACGACCCTAAGCACACAGCCAAGACAACGCAGGAGTGGCTTCGGGACAAGTCTCTGAATGTCCTTTAGTGAACCAGCCAGAGCCCGGACTTGAACCCGATCGAACATCTCTGGAGAGACCTGAAAATAGCTGTGCAGCGACGCTACCCATCGAACCTAACAGAGCTTGAGAGGATCTGCAGAGAAGAATGGGAGAAACTCCCCAAATACAGGTGTGCCAAGCTTGTAGCGTCATACCCAAGAAGACTCAAGGGTGTTTCCCTACCAAAGGTGCTTCAACAAAGTACTGTGTAAAGGGTCTGAATACTTATGTAAATATGATATTTCTATTTTTTATTTTTTATACATTAGCAAACATTTCTAAAAACCTGTTTTTGCGGTGTCATTATGGGGTATTGTCTGTAGATTTATGAGGAAAAAACCCAAATGTAATCCATTGTAGAATAAGGCTGTAACGTAACAAAATGTGGAAAAAGTCAAGGGGTCTGAATACTTTCTGAATGCACTGTATGTACATACACACAAACAACTGGGATTTGTAGGTTTTACTTTTCCTGGCCCCACTTCCACACCTCATGCAATGAAGCTTGAAGTAAGGGGCTTGTGTACTTGCCAATAGCTGTTTTGTCGTTCTTGAATTACATTTAGGAAAAATGAAAAAGATTCTTCTTCTTCTTCTTCTTTTTTTCTTATGTTCTGAATCAACTAATATGTCTCCCGAGTGGCGCAGTGGTCCAAGGCACTGCATCGCAGTTCTAGCTGTGTCACTAGAGATCCTGGTTCGAATCCAGGCTCTGTCGTAGCCGGCCGCGACCGGGAGACCCATGGGGTGGCGCACAATTGGCCCAGCGTTGTCCAGGGTAGGGGAGGGAATGGCCGGCAGGGATGTAGCTCAGTTGGTAGAGCATGGTGTTTGCAACGCCAGGGTTGTGGGTTCGATTCCCACGGGGGGTATAAAAAAAATAATGTATTCACTAACTGTAAGTCGCTCTGGATAAGAGCGTCTGCTAAATGACTAAAATGTAATGTAAATGTCTTAATGACTCTAAATAATGTTTACCATGGTGATAACATAGTGCCACCAGTAGTGATAACATGATGCCACCAGTAGTGATAACATAGTGCCACCAGTAGGAGTAGTGATAACATGGTTATAGTGTGATCAGTATCACATAGAGCCTTATAGTGTGATCAGTATCACATAGAGACTTATAGTGTGATCAGTATCACATAGAGCCTTATAGTGTGATCAGTATCACATAGAGCCTTATAGTGTGATCAGTATCACATAGAGCCTTATAGTGTGATCAGTATCACATAGAGCCTTATAGTGTGATCAGTATTATATAGAGCCTTATAGTGTGATCAGTATCACATAGAGCCTTATAGTGTGATCAGTATCACATAGAGCCTTATAGTGTGATCAGTATTATATAGAGCCTTATAGTGTGATCAGTATCACATAGAGCCTTATAGTGTGATCAGTATCACATAGAGCCTTATAGTGTGATCAGTATTATATAGAGCCTTATAGTGTGATCAGTATCACATAGAGCCTTATAGTGTGATCAGTATCACATAGAGCCTTATAGTGTGATCAGTATCACATAGAGCCTTATAGTGTGATCAGTATCACATAGAGCCTTATAGTGTGATCAGTATTATATAGAGCCTTATAGTGTGATCAGTATCACATAGAGCCTTATAGTGTGATCAGTATCACATAGAGCCTTATAGTGTGATCAGTATCACATAGAGCCTTATAGTGTGATCAGTATCACATAGAGCCTTATAGTGTGATCAGTATTATATAGAGCCTTATAGTGTGATCAGTATCACATAGAGCCTTATAGTGTGATCAGTATCACATAGAGCCTTATAGTGTGATCAGTATCACATAGAGCCTTATAGTGTGATCAGTATCACATAGAGACTTATAGTGTGATCAGTATCACATAGAGCCTTATAGTGTGATCAGTATCACATAGAGCCTTATAGTGTGATCAGTATCACATAGAGCCTTATAGTGTGATCAGTATCACATAGAGCCTTATAGTGTGATCAGTATCACATAGAACCTTATAGTGTGATCAGTATCATATAGAGCCTTATAGTGTGATCAGTATCACATAGAGCCTTATAGTGTGATCAGTATCACATAGAGCCTTATAGAGTGATCAGTATCATATAGAGCCTTATAGTGTGATCAGTATCACATAGAGCCTTATAGTGTGATCAGTATCACATAGAGCCTTATAGTGTGATCAGTATCACATAGAGCCTTATAGTGTGATCAGTATCACATAGAGCCTTATAGTGTGATCAGTATCACATAGAGCCTTATAGTGTGATCAGTATCACATAGAGCCTTATAGTGTGATCAGTATCACATAGAGCCTTATAGTGTGATCAGTATCACATAGAGCCTTATAGTGTGATCAGTATCACATAGAGACTTATAGTGTGATCAGTATTATATAGAGCCTTATAGAGTGATCAGTATCACATAGAGACTTATAGTGTGATCAGTATCACATAGAGCCTTATAGTGTGATCAGTATCACATAGAGCCTTATAGTGTGATCAGTATCACATAGAGCCTTATAGTGTGATCAGTATCACATAGAGCCTTATAGTGTGATCAGTATCACATAGAGCCTTATAGTGTGATCAGTATCACATAGAGACTTATAGTGTGATCAGTATTATATAGAGCCTTATAGTGTGATCAGTATCACATAGAGCCTTATAGTGTGATCAGTATCACATAGAGCCTTATAGTGTGATCAGTATCACATAGAACCTTATAGTGTGATCAGTATCACATAGAGCCTTATAGTGTGATCAGTATCACATAGAGCCTTATAGTGTGATCAGTATCACATAGAGCCTTATAGTGTGATCAGTATCACATAGAGCCTTATAGTGTGATCAGTATCACATAGAGCCTTATAGTGTGATCAGTATCACATAGAGCCTTATAGTGTGATCAGTATTATATAGAGCCTTATAGAGTGATCAGTATCACATAGAGACTTATAGTGTGATCAGTATTATATAGAGCCTTATAGAGTGATCAGTATCATATAGAGCCTTCATGAAATGCCACAAAGCAGGACTACATTTATTTTCAGATCTCGCCCCACCCCCTCCCATCAATACACCGGAAGCCGTCGTAGGTTGTATCATTCAACGCACAAAGCCCAGACCTGCCATCCTCCTGAGGGTAGGCAATCAGGACCTTTAATAAAAAGAGTAGCAGCAGCGTATGTGAAGAGTGTGAACGTGTGTCTATGTGAAGAGTGTGAATGTGTGTCTATGTGAAGAGTGTGAACGTGTGTCTATGTGAAGAGTGTGAACGTGTGTCTATGTGAAGAGTGTGAACGTGTGTCTATGTGAAGAGTGTGAACGTGTGTCTATGTGAAGAGTGTGAACGTGTGTCTATGTGAAGAGTGTGAACGTGTGTCTATGTGAAGAGTGTGAATGTGTGTCTATGTGAAGGGTGTGAATGTGTCTCTATGTGAAGAGTGTGAACGTGTGTCTATGTGAAGAATGTGAACGTGTGTCTATGTGAAGAGTGTGAATGTGTGTCTATTTGAAGAGTGTGAATGTGTGTCTATGTGAAGAGTGTGAACGTGTCTCTATGTGAAGAGTGTGAATGTGTGTCTATGTGAAGAGTGTGAACGTGTCTCTATGTGAAGGGTGTTAATGTGTGTCTATGTGAAGAGTGTGAACGTGTGTCTATGTGAAAAGTGTGAATGTGTGTCTATGTGAAGAGTGTGAACGTGTGTCTATGTGAAGAGTGTGAATGTGTGTCTATGTGAAGAGTGTGAACGTGTGTCTATGTGAAGAGTGTGAATGTGTGTCTATGTGAAGAGTGTGAACGTGTGTCAATGTGAAGAGTGTGAACGTGTGTCTATGTGAAGAGTGTGAACGTGTGTCTATGTGAAGGGTGTTAATGTGTGTCTATGTGAAGAGTGTGAATGTGTGTCTATGTGAAGAGTGTGAACGTGTGTCTATGTGAAGAGTGTGAACGTGTGTCTATGTGAAGAGTGTGAATGTGTGTCTATGTGAAGAGTGTGAACGTGTGTCTATGTGAAGAGTGTGAACGTGTGTCTATGTGAAGAGTGTGAACGTGTGTCTATGTGAAGAGTGTGAACGTGTGTCTATGTGAAGAGTGTGAACGTGTGTCTATGTGAAGAGTGTGAACGTGTGTCTATGTGAAGAGTGTGAATGTGTGTCTATGTGAAGGGTGTGAATGTGTCTCTATGTGAAGAGTGTGAACGTGTGTCTATGTGAAGAATGTGAACGTGTGTCTATGTGAAGAGTGTGAATGTGTGTCTATTTGAAGAGTGTGAATGTGTGTCTATGTGAAGAGTGTGAACGTGTCTCTATGTGAAGAGTGTGAATGTGTGTCTATGTGAAGAGTGTGAACGTGTCTCTATGTGAAGGGTGTTAATGTGTGTCTATGTGAAGAGTGTGAACGTGTGTCTATGTGAAAAGTGTGAATGTGTGTCTATGTGAAGAGTGTGAACGTGTGTCTATGTGAAAAGTGTGAATGTGTGTCTATGTGAAGAGTGTGAATGTGTGTCTATGTGAAGAGTGTGAATGTGTGTCTATGTGAAGAGTGTGAATGTGTGTCTATGTGAAGAGTGTGAACGTGTGTCTATGTGAAGAGTGTGAATGTGTGTCTATGTGAAGAGTGTGAACGTGTGTCAATGTGAAGAGTGTGAACGTGTGTCTATGTGAAGAGTGTGAACGTGTGTCTATGTGAAGGGTGTTAATGTGTGTCTATGTGAAGAGTGTGAATGTGTGTCTATGTGAAGAGTGTGAACGTGTGTCTATGTGAAGAGTGTGAACGTGTGTCTATGTGAAGAGTGTGAACGTGTCTCTATGTGAAGAGTGTGAACGTGTCTCTATGTGAAGAGTGTTAATGTGTGTCTATGTGAAGAGTGTGAACGTGTGTCTATGTGAAGGGTGTTAATGTGTGTCTATGTGAAGAGTGTGAACGTGTGTCTATGTGAAGAGTGTGAACGTGTGTCTATGTGAAAAGTGTGAACGTGTCTCTATGTGAAGAGTGTGTGTGTGTTGGCAATATGCATGTGTGTGTGTGTGTGTGTGTGTGTGTGTGTGTGTGTGTGTGTGTGTGTGTGTGTGTGTGTGTGTGTGAGCGTGTGTATGTGTGTGTGTGTGTGTGTTGGAGTGTCAGTGTAGTTTGTTTGAGTGTGTGGGTGGTGTAGTGAGTGTACATAGAGTCCATGATAAATAATTAAGATAAAGGAATAAAGATTAAAGGGTTAGGTGGCCATTTGATTAACGGTTCAGCAGTCTTATGGCTTGGGGGTAGAAGCTGTTAAGGAGCCTTTTGGTCCCAGACTTGGCGCTCCGGTACCGCTTGCCATGTGGTAGCAGAGAGAACAGTCTATGACTTGGGTGGCTGGTGTCTTTGACAATTTTTTGTGCCTTCCTCTGACACCGCCTGGTATAGAGGTCCTGGATGGCAGGAAGCTTGGCCCCAGTGATGTACTGGGCTGTACGCACTACCCCGTTTTGTGGATCTGAGGGCCCCTGCCAAATATTTTCAGCCTCCTGAGGGGGAAGAGGCATTGTTGTGCCCACTTCACGACTGTGTTGGTGTGTTTGGTACGGGCGGCAGGTAGCTTAGTGGTTAAGAGCGTTGTGCCAGTAATCAAAAGGTCGCTGGTTCTAATCCCCGAGCCGACTAGGTGAAAAATCTGTCGATGTGCCCTTGAGCAAGGCACTTAACCTTAATTGCTCCTGTAAGTCGCTCTGGATAAGAGCGTCTGCTAAATGACTAAAATGTTAAATGATAGATCCTTAGTGATGTGGACACAGAGGAACTTGAGGCTCTCGACCCGCTCCACAACAGCCCCGTCGATGTGAATGGGGGCGTGCTCGGCCCTCCGTTTCCTGTAATCCATGATAAGCTCCTTTGTCTTGTCCACATTGAGGGAGAGGTTGTTGTCCTGGCACCACACTGCCAGGTCTCTGACCTCCTCCTCCCTATAGGCTGTCTCATCAGGCCTACCACCACCGTGTCCTCAGCAAACGATGGTGTTGGAGTCATGCGCGGCCACGCAGCCGTCGGTAAACAGGGAGGACAGGAGGGGACTGAGGACGCACCCTTGTGGGGCCCCCGTGTTGAGGATCAGTGTGGAGGAGGTAATGTGGCTTACTTTCACCACCTGGGGGGCGGCCCGTCAGGAAGTCCAGGACCCAGTTGCATAGGGAGGAGTTCAGATCCAGAACCGTGAGCTTTGTGGTGAGCTTATAGGGCACTATGGTATTGAAGGCCGAGCTGTAGTCGATGAACAGCATTCTCACATATGCATTCCTTCTGTCCGGGTTGGTGAGGTCAGTGGATCTGTCAGGACGGTCGACGAATTGGAGAGGGTGGAGTGAGGAGGTGATATGGTCTTTGACTAGCCTCTCGAAGCACTTCATGATGATGGAAGTTGAGTGCTATGGCTCAGCAGTCATTCAGTTCAGTTACTTTCCCTTCCTTGGGCAGGGGGATGATAGTGGACATCTTGAAGCAGGTGGAGATAACGGCCTGAGCTAGAGAGAGACTGAAAATGTCAGTGAACACAACAGCAAGCTGGTCTGCACATGCTCTGAGGGCACGGCTAGAGATGCCATCTGGGCCGGCGGCCTTGCGAGGGTAAACACGCCGGAATTACTTACATACGTCCTCCGTGAAGACCGTAAGCACGTATCCCTCGTTGTCCTCAGATGAGGGAGAGAGGGAGAGAAAGAGAGAGAAGGAGAGAGAAAGAGAGAGTATTGTTGATCCAGGTGTGTGTTGTAGCTTGGCAGCTGCTGTGGAACAATATTGAAAGCAGACAGCTTAGCTGTACCTGGACGACCAGACCTAACCCAGCTAGAGGTGCTTCTCCCATCTCCAGAGGCCCTTAGCTGTACCTGGACGGACAGACCTAACCCAGCTAGAGGGGCTTCTCCCATCTCCGGAGGCCCTTAGCTGAACCTGGACGAACATACCTAACCCTAACCCAGCTAGAGGGGCTTCTCCCATCTCCGGAGGCCCTTAGCTGAACCTGGACGAACATACCTAACCCTAACCCAGCTAGAGGGGGTTCTCCCATCTCCGGAGGCCCTTAGCTGTACCTGGACGGACAAACCTAACCCTAACCCAGCTAGAGGGGCTTCTCCCATCTCCGGAGGCCCTTAGCTGAACCTGGACGACCAGACCTAACCCTAACCCAGCTAGAGGGGCTTCTCCCATCTCCGGAGGCCCTTAGCTGAACCTGGACGACCAGACCTAACCCTAACCCAGCTAGAGGGGCTTCTCCCATCTCCGGAGGCCCTTAGCTGTACCTGGACGACCAGACCTAACCCTAACCCAGCTAGAGGGGCTTCTCCCATCTCCGGAGGCCCTTAGCTGTACCTGGACGACCAGACCTAACCCTAACCCAGATAGAGGGGCTTCTCCCATCTCCGGAGGCCCTTAGCTGAACCTGGACGGACAGACCTAACCCTAACCCAGATAGAGGGGCTTCTCCCATCTCCGGAGGCCCTTAGCTGTACCTGGACGAACAGACCTAACCCTAACCCAGCTAGAGGGGCTTCTCCCATCTCCGGAGGCCCTTAGCTGAACCTGGACGGACAGACCTAACCCTAACCCAGATAGAGGGGCTTCTCCCATCTCCGGAGGCCCTTAGCTGTACCTGGACGACCAGACCTAACCCTAACCCAGCTAGAGGAGCTTCTCCCATCTCCGGAGGCCCTTAGCTGAACCTGGACGACCAGACCTAACCCTAACCCAGCTAGAGGGGCTTCTCCCATCTCCGGAGGCCCTTTCAGAAAACGACTGTGTTTATTGTTCCTGAAACTCAGATCAAGGCTGGTCACACCCCCAGAAATATGAATATCTCACCCCCAGGAACATGAATACCTCACCATCACGAATATGAATACCTCACCCCAGGAACATGAATACCTCACCACCAGGAACATGAATACCTCACCACCAGGAACATGAATACCTCACCTCCAGGAACATGAATACCTCACCACCAGGAACATGAATACCTCACCACCAGGAACATGAATACCTCACCACCAGGAACATGAATACCTCACCACCAAGAACATGAATACCTCACCACCAGGAACATGAATACCTCACAAGTTCTGGTTTTGATTCCTATATTCTGTTCAGAATTGCTGACTTCCTCCTCACGGTTTCAAAGTTGATCGGATTTTCAACAAACTGTTGGAGAATTTCAACGTGTGAGGGATTGATAGTACTTACGTTATGTGTATATTAATGAAGCCTCCTGGGCAGCCATGATTCTGATTGGCTGGTCCTGTCTACAACCATGATTCTGATTGGCTGGAATGAAAGTCCTGCCATGACTCTGTGGGATGTTGGGATGAAAATGGACACATCCAGCTTTCTTCGATCTCTGATCGGGACAACATGCTTTCCCTCCCCACAGTATACTGACAGTGTTGATATACTACTGCAGCCCCGTGAGTAACTCCACTGGCAGGCCTGAAGACAGAGACAGAGACAGAGACAGAGACAGAGACAGAGACAGAGACAGAGACAGAGACAGGGACAGAGACAGAGAGAGAGAGCCCTGAGCAGGGCAGGCTGACATCATCATTCAGCTCTGATACCATCAGAGCCATGGCAGACACAGGGCTTTCAGTCTAGCCAATCAGAATCATGACAGACACAGGGCTTTCAGTCTATCAGAGCCATGACAAACACAGGGCTTTCAGTCTAGCCAATCAGAGTCATGACAGACACAGGGATTTCAGTCTAGCCAATCAGAATCATGACAGACACAGGGCTTTCAGTCTAGCCAATCAGAGTCATGACAGACACAGGGCATTCAGTCTAGCCAATCAGAATCATGACAGACACAGGGCTTTTAGTCTAGCCAATCAGAATCATGACAGACACAGGGCTTTCAGTCTAGCCAATCAGAATCATGACAGACACAGGGCTTTCAGTCTAGCCAATCAGAATCATGGTGGATACAAACAGACAGAACCTCATGGGACCATGAAACACTAGGACTATGCCACTTCCAATCCTGTATTTTTATCCAATGATTTTACAGCATTGGAAGCCTTTCCTAGGACTCCCCAACCACTCCAACGTCACTGTCCATTCTGTAGTTTATCCAGCGGTTTCATAGCCTCCCTCCTCCACTGACCTCTTCTGGTTTTCAGCATGGCCCTCCACCGTGTTAGTGACATAACCTCTCGCCTTGACGTCCATAAAGACGGGAATAAAAACAACACCATGGTTACCATGATGACTATATTGCTCATTGGCTGCCATCCTGGGCTGCGCAGTGTCCCAAATGGCACCCTATTCCCTATGTGCCCTGGTCTAAAGTAGTGCACTATATAGGGAATAGGGTGCCATTTGGGAGACAGCCTTGGACTGGTCTCGCTATGGAAGGCCAGCCTTTATTACAGTAGGTATTAGTGGCCACAGTAAAGTGTGGTTCTCTGGGAGTTTTCTTGGAGCCAGTTACATTAGCTGGTTAGTTTGGTATCAGAGGCTGCACACAAACCCTACATATACACACATACACACGCACAGGCACACTCGCACACATGTATGTACACACACACACAATCTTGTATAACTAACAGTCCCATTCAAAATCCTATTTTCCCTAACCCTAACCCTTAATCTTAATCCTAACCCTAACCCTAACCTTAACCCTAAACCTAACCCTAAACCTAAACCTAAACCTAATCCTAGCTCCTAAACCTAATTCTAACCCTAACACTAATTCTAACCTTAACCCTAAACGCGTAGAAATAGCATTTAACCTTGTGGGGATTGACAAAATGTACCCAGTTGGTAAAATTTTTGTTCGTTTAGTCCCCACAAGTACAGTGGGGAAAAAAAGTATTTAGTCAGCCACCAATTGTGCAAGTTCTCCCACTTAAAAAGATGAGAGAGGCCTGTAATTTTCATCATAGGTACACGTCAACTATGACAGACAAAATGAGAAAAAAAAATCCAGAATATCACATTGTAGGATTTTTTATGAATTTATTTTCAAATTATGGTGGAAAATAAGTATTTGGTCAATAACAAAAGTTTCTCAATACTTTGTTATATACCCTTTGTTGGCAATGACACAGGTCAAACGTTTTCTGTAAGTCTTCACAAGGTTTTCACACACTGTTGCTGGTATTTTGGCCCATTCCTCCATGCAGATCTCCTCTAGAGCAGTGATGTTTTGGGGCTGTCGCTGGGCAACACGGACTTTCAACTCCCTCCAAAGATTTTCTATGGGGTTGAGATCTGGAGACTGTCTAGGCCACTCCAGGACCTTGAAATGCTTCTTACGAAGCCACTCCTTCGTTGCCCGGGCGGTGTGTTTGGGATCATTGTCATGCTGAAAGACCCAGCCACGTTTCATCTTCAATGCCCTTGCTGATGGAAGGAGGTTTTCACTCAAAATCTCATGATACATGGCCCCATTCATTCTAACCTTTACACGGATCAGTCGTCCTGGTCCCTTTGCAGAAAAACAGCCCCAAAGCATGATGTTTCCACCCCCATGCTTCACAGTAGGTATGGTGTTCTTTGGATGCAACTCAGCATTCTTTGTCCTCCAAACACAACGAGTTGAGTTTTTACCAAAAAGTTCTATTTTGGTTTCATCTGACCATATGACATTCTCCCAATCCTCTTCTGGATCATCCAAATGCACTCTAGCAAACTTCAGACTGGCCTGGACATGTACTGGCTTAAGCAGGGGGACACGTCTGGCACTGCAGGATTTGAGTCCCTGGCGGCGTAGTGTGTTACTGATGGTAGGCTTTGTTACTTTGGTCCCAGCTCTCTGCAGGTCATTCACTAGGTCCCCCCGTGTGGTTCTGGGATTTTTGCTCACCGTTCTTGTGATCATTTTGACCCCACGGGGTGAGATCTTGCGTGGAGCCCCAGATCGAGGGAGATTATCAGTGGTCTTGTATGTCTTCCATTTCCTAATAATTGCTCCCACAGTTGATTTCTTCAAACCAAGCTGCTTACCTATTGCAGATTCAGTCTTCCCAGCCTGGTGCAGGTCTACAATTTTGTTTCTGGTGTCCTTTGACAGCTCTTTGGTCTTGGCCATAGTGGAGTTTGGAGTGTGACTGTTTGAGGTTGTGGACAGGTGTCTTTTATACTGATAACAAGTTCAAACAGGTGCCATTAATACAGGTAACGAGTGGAGGACAGAGGAGCCTCTTAAAGAAGAAGTTACAGGTCTGTGAGAGCCAGAAATCTTGCTTGTTTGTAGGTGACCAAATACTTATTTTCCACCATAATTTGCAAATAAATTCATTAAAAATTCTACAATGTGATTTTCTGGATTTTCTTTCCTCAATTTGTCTGTCATAGTTGACGTGTACCTATGATGAAAATTACAGGCCTCTCTCATCTTTTTAAGTGGGAGAACTTGCACAATTGGTGGCTGACTAAATACTTTTTTTCCCCCACTGTATAGTTAAACACACACACACACAGACACACACACACACACACACACACATCACACACACACACAGACACACACAGACACACACACACACAGACAGACACACAGACACACACACACACACAGACACACACACACAGACACACACACACACACACACCCACACACACACAGACACACAGACACACACACACACACACACACACACACAGACACACAGACACACACACACACACACACACAGACACACAGACACACACACACACAGACACAGTCTTGTACAGTTAACCTTGTGGGGACACACAATTATCCAGTGGCGCAGCGGTCTAAGGCACTGCATCTCAGTGCTTGAGTCGTCACTACAGACCCCCTGGTTCGATTCCAGGCTGTATCACAACCGGCCGTGATTGGGAGTCCCATAGGGTGGTGCACAATTGGCCCAGCGTCGTCCGGGTTTGGCCGGTGTAGGCCGTCATTGGATGTAGCTCAGTTGGTAGAGCATGGCGTTTGCAACGCCAGGGTTGTGGGTTCGTTTCCCACGGGGGGCTAGTATGAAAAAATAAAAAATAAAAATAATGTATGCACTCACTAACTGTAAGTCGCTCTGGATAAGAGCGTCTGCTAAATGACTCAAATGTAAATAATAATTTGTTCTTAACTGACTTGCCTAGTTAAATAAAGGTTAAATAAAAAAAAGTAATTCAATTTTTTTAAAATCAGTCCCATTCAAATTCCTATTTTCCCTAACCCTTACCCTAACCCTAACCCTTACCCTTACCCTTACCCTAACCCTAACCCTAACCCAAAAACCTAAGCCGTAAGACACTCCCATGTGGAGGAGGGGCCGTAAGACACTCCCATGTGGAGGAGGGGCAGTAAGACACTCCCATGTGGAGGAGGGGCTGTAAGACACTCCCATGTGGAGGAGGGGCCATAAGACACTCCCATGTGGAGGAGGGGCCATAAGACACTCCCATGTGGAGGAGGGGCCATAAGACACTCCCATGTGGAGGAGGGGCTGTAAGACACTCCCATGTGGAGGAGGGGCTGTAAGACACTCCCATGTGGAGGAGGGGCCATAAGACACTCCCATGTGGAGGAGGGGCCGTAAGACACTCCCATGTGGAGGAGGGGCCGTAAGACACTCCCATGTGGAGGAGGGGCCGTAAGACACTCCCATGTGGAGGAGGGGCTGTAAGACACTCCCATGTGGAGGAGGGGCCGTAAGACACTCCCATGTGGAGGAGGGGCTGTAAGACACTCCCATGTGGAGGAGGGGCCGTAAGACACTCCCATGTGGAGGAGGGGCTGTAAGACACTCCCATGTGGAGGAGGGGCCGTAAGACACTCCCATGTGGAGGAGGGGCCGTAAGACACTCCCATGTGGAGGAGGGGCTGTAAGACACTCCCATGCTGTTCCCTTCCTCTCTGTCCTCTTATCACGTGACTTCCGTCTCGCTTCCGCATTGTCTCCGTACTGCTGTGCTGTTTGTTGCTACTTGGCTACCTGCCAAACTATTCACGTTTTACTTTTAATAAACGTTTAATCAATCTCTGTGTTCAACAAATTTACCAACTTTTTAGTTTTGTCCTCACTCATCTTTTTTCGTTAAACTTTTTCACCCCGGACGTTTATCCCGAGACAGAAGAGTCATTTTCCTGTGCGTTTTAGCTGCCAACTTTACGTTATTTTCCTTTTTTCCATCGCAACTTTTTTCCCTTATTCAACTTTTTCACTCCGGACGCTTTATCTGGACATGGTTCATCAACATCTTCAACAGCCGAAGCTAAGTAGTAACATTAACATGATGTCTTCTAATTGCAGTCGCTGTACTCATAATATACAGGAGAACGATCGCCTTACGGCGAGAATAGCTGTGCTACAAGCCCAGCTTCAGACGCAATCGTTAGGCAAGGGTAATATCAGTGTAGGAAAGGAAGAAACAGCGTCTGTGCCACCAGTAAGTACAGACAGTAACGTTAGTATAAATCCCCCCGCACAGTCCCCGCAGCCGGACAACTTTCTCATGGCTTCTGGAGGGAAATACTGTTGGAATGCTCAACCGGTGTCGCTCATTCAGCCGACAGAAACCTTCAACCGGTTTTCCCCATTATGTAGCGAGTCGGAGTCTGAGTCTGAGTCTTCTCTAGTCTCTACTCCTCCCGTTACGGGGTCTGAGACTCCGAAGGCTCCCACCATTAGCTCTGACAAATTGAAAACCCTAGTCATTGGCGACTCCATTACCCGCAGTATTAGACTTAAAACGAATCACCCAGCGATCATACACTGTTTACCAGGGGGCAGGGCTACCGACGTTAAGGCTAATCTAAAGATGGTGCTGGCTAAAGCTAAAACTGGCGAGTGTAGAGAGTATAGAGATATTGTTATCCACGTCGGCACCAACGATGTTAGGATGAAACAGTCAGAGGTCACCAAGTGCAACATAGCTTCAGCGTGTAAATCAGCTAGAAAGATGTGTCGGCATCGAGTAATTGTCTCTGGCCCCCTCCCAGTTAGGGGAAGTGACGAGCTCTACAGCAGAGTCTCAGCACTTAATCGCTGGTTGAAAACTGTTTTCTGCCCCTCCCAAAAGATAACATTTGTGGATAATTGGCCCTCTTTCTGGGACTCACCCACAAACAGGACCAAGCCTGACCTGCTGAGGAGTGACGGACTCCATCCTAGCTGGAGGGGTGCTCTCCTCTTATCTACCAACATAGATAGGGCTCTAACTCCTCTAGCCCCACAGTGAAATAGGGTGCAGGCCAGGCAGCAGGCTGTTAGCCAACCTGCCAGCTTAGTGGAGTCTGCCAATAGCACAGTCAGTGTAGTCAGCTCAGCCATACCCATTGAGACTGTGTCTGTGCCTCGATCTAGGTTGGGCAAAACTAAACATGGCGGTGTTCACCCTAGCAATCTTATTAGGATAAAGACCTCCTCCATTCCTGCCATTATTGAAAGAGATCGTGATACCTCACATCTCAAAATAGGGTTACTTAATGTTAGATCCCTCACTTCAAAGGCAGTCATAGTCAATGAACTAATCACTGATCATAATCTTGATGTGATTGGCCTGACTGAAACATGGCTTAAGCCTGATGAATTTGCTGTGTTAAATGAGGCCTCACCTCCTGGTTACACTAGTGACCATAT
>NW_028165134.1:0-20000 GCF_964263955.1 Coregonus lavaretus
CACAGGGCGGGGTTCAGACCCAGGGCCCCGAGCTTAATGATAAGCTTGGAGGGTACTATGGTGTTGAAGGCTGAGCTATAGTCAATGAACAGCATTCTTACATAAGTATTCCTCTTGTCCAGATGGGATAGGGCAGTGTGCAGCGAGAAATGGCGATTGCATCGTTTGTCGGTGGCACTGTGTTATCCTCAAAGCGGGCGAAGAAGGTGTTTAGCTTGTCCGGGAGCAAGACATTGGTGTCGGAGACGTGGCTGTTTTCCCTTCGTAATCCGTGATTGTCTGTAGACCCTGCCACATACAGTACGTCTCGTGTCTGAGCCGTTGAATTGCGACTCCACTTTGTCTCTGTACTGATGTTTTGCCAGTTTAATTGCCTTACGGAGGGAATAACTACACTGTTTATATTCAACCATATTCCCAGTCACCTTGCCATGTTTAAATGCGGTGGTACGCACTTTCAGTTTTGCACAAATGCTGCCGTAAAATGCTGGAGTCAGCAGGAGAACAGCACATGCCTGGAGTCGTGGAACGGATCCGGGAGCATTCTACGATGTTAGCCAGCTTGGGAGAAGCGATGGATCGGGTTCTCCAGGTCGTTCAATGCCTGGAGAGGAGAGGACCCGACCCGTCGAGACCAGCTGAGCGACCGGATCCAGCCACCCACACCCCAGCACCCAGAGAGATTCATCTATCCCGACCGAGGGATTCCTCCTGTACTGGAGATGTACTTCTCGTCCATCAGCCCGGCTCCATTGGAGTGGGAGAGGGTGTCTGCCCTCGTCTCCTGCCTCTCGGGGAAAGCCATGGAGTGGGCCAACGCGGTCTGGAGTGAAGGAGGAGCCGCGTTGGACAACTACGAGGAGTTCGCTCGCCTCTTCCGGGCAGTTTTTGATCATCCCCCCCGAAGGAAGAGAGGCGGGCGAGAGGCTGGTCCAACTGAGGCAGGGGACGAGGACCGCGCAGGACTTTGCCCTGGAGTTTCGTACTCTAGCAGCTGGGTCCGGGTGGAACGAGCGGGCCCTCATCGACCATTTCCAGTGCAGCCTGTGAGAGGACGTCCGAAGGGAGCTAGCCTGCCGGGATACCATGTTGACTTTTGACCAGCTGTTGGACATGGCCATCCGGTTGGACAACCTGTTAGCTGCAAGAGGAAGTCCTGGAGGGGGCCTGCCCGTTTCACCCCCCCTCAACCCGGATTCAGTTCTGATGGAGCTGGGTGGTGCAGAGATCCGGGAGAACGGTGGACGACAGCTCCAGTGTCACTCTTGTGGCAGGAGAGGACATTCGGCTGCACGCTGTCGTCAGGATTCTTCCGGGTCTGGAGGCGGCAGGCAGGGCACTCTCGCGTCACCCCAGGTAGCGCAAACCCACACTCGGTCAGAGCCCTCTGCTGCGCACTGCACCATACATGTAAACTTCCCTGATTACACAGTAGTTTCCCAGTGTAAGGCGCTGGTCGATTCAGGCGCAGCTGGGAACTTTATGGACAGGTCGTTAGCACATAGTCTAGGTATTCCATTGGTCCCCCTATCCATTCCACTGCCCATCAAAGCACTTGACAGTCGACCATTAGGGTCAGGGTTTGTTAGGGAAATTACAGCAATGGTTACGCACGAGACCCATAGAGAGCAATTCACCTTTTTTATTATTTTGTCCCCTGATTTCCCTGTTCCCTGGTTAGCACCACACAACCCCACCTTTCATGGCCACAGAGGGTTCTCACGGGGTGGTCGCGAGAGTGTCAGGGTAGGTGTCTAGCTGTTTCCGTTGGTGCAACCACAGTGGGAAGTCCAGACACTACCTGCTCCGTGCGCATTCCCCCCGAATACCTCGATTTGGCGCACGCGTTTTCCAAAATACAGGCGACCAAATTACCACCTCATCAGGCGGGGGATTCCGCGATAAACCTCCGGGTAGACGCTGGGCCTCCCTGGATAAACCTCCGGGTAGACGCTGTGCCTCCCAGGAGTCATGTATATCCCCTGTCGCAGGCTGAAACTGAGGCGATGGAGACATACGTCTCCGAGTCCCTACGCCAGGGGTTCATACGTCCCTCCACTTTGCCCGCCTCCTCAAGTTAATTTTTTTGTGAAGAAGAAAGACGGAGGTCTGTGCCCTTGCATTGATTACCGAGCACTGAACAAGGGGACAATACGTTATAGTTATCCTCTACCCCTCACTCCATCTGTAATCGAGTCAATGCATGGGGCGAGCTTCTTCACAAAATTAGATCTCCGGAGTGCGGGTCCGAGATGGGGACGAGTGGAAGACAGCATTCAGCACAACCACGGAGCATTACGAATACCTGGTGATGCCCTACGGTTTGATGAATGCTCCATCCGTCTTCCAGTCCTTTGTGAACAAGGTGTTTCGGGACATGCTTGTTCACGGTGTAGTGGTCTACGGTTCGCAAAGTGCTGGCCCGACTGTTGGAACATTACCTTTATGCCAAGGCAGAAAAGTGTCTGTTTTTCTAACAATCTGTCTCCTTCGGATACTGCATTACCACCTCAGGTGTGGAGATGGAGGGAGATCACATTTCAGCCGTACGTAATTGGCCGACTCCCACCACGGTAAAGGAGGCGCAGCGCTTTATTGGCTTTGCCAACTAATATCAAAGGTTTATCCGGGGCTTTGGCAAGGTCGCAGCTCCCATCACCTCTCTGCTGAAGGGTGGGCCGTCCCGGCTCTGCTGGTCCGCTGAGGCTGACAGGGCCTTCAGTAACCTGAGGGTACTGTTCACCTCAGCCCCGGTACTGGCCCATCCCGATCCATCACTACCGTTCATAGTGGAGGTGGATGCGTCCGAGGTAGGGATAGGCGCTGTCCTATCTCAACGCTCGGGCACGCCACCCAAGCTCCGCCGCTGTGCCTTCTTCTCCAAGAAGCTCAGCCCGGCGGAGCAGAACTACGACGTTGGTGATCGGGAGCTGTTGGCTGAGCCATGACCGTGTGGAGGCACTGGCTCGAGGGGGCGAAACTCCCTTTCCTCGTCTGGACCACCGTAACCTGGAGTACATCCGGGCAGCGAGGAGGTTGAACCCTCGCCAGGCCAGGCGGGCCCTATTCTTCACCCGGTTTGATTTTACACTGTCTTGCATCCCGGGTATGAAGAACGTGAAGGCAGATGCACTATCACGGCTGTACGACACAGAGGAGAGGCCCATAGACAACACCCCCATACTCCAGGCCTCTTGCATTGTGGCGCCGGTAGTGTGGGCGATGGACGCGGACATAGAGCGGGCGTTACGCACAGAGCCATCTCCACCTCAGTGTCCAGATGGGCTACAGTACGTGCCGTCTCTTGTCCGTGACCGTCTGATCTATTGGGCGCACACATCACCCTCCTCTGGTCACCCAGGTATCGGTCGTACAGTGCGCTGCCTGACCAAAAAGTACTGGTGGCCTACCTTGGCTAAGGACGTGAGGGTGTATGTCTCCTCCTGTTCGGTGTGCGCCCAGAGTAAGGCACCTAGGCACCTCCCAGCGGGTAAGTTAAAACCCTTACCAGTTCCACAACGGCCATGGTCCCACCTGTGTATTGACTTCCTAACTGATCTTCCCCTCTCTCAGGGTTACACCACCATCCTGGTCGTTGTGGACCGCTTTTCTAAAGCCTGCCGCCTCCTTCCTCTGCCCGGTCTGCAGACTGCGGAGGCCCTGTTTAATTTTTGTAAAAAAATTTAGTCATTTAGCAGACGCTCTTATCCAGAGCGACTTACAGTTAGTGAGTGCATACATTATTTTGTTTGAGTATTTTATTTCATTTTTTAGTATGACTAATATGAAAAAAATAAAAATAAAGAATGTATGCACTAACTGTAAGTCGCTCTGGATAAGAGCGTCTGCTAAATGACTAAAAATGTAAATGTTATAAAACACGTTTTGTAAGGAGGATGGGATCCACCCAAATCATTTGGGATCCTGGATCAAAGGATCAAAGGATCCAGGATCCCAAATGATTTGGGTGGATCCCATCCTCCTTACAAAACGTGTTTTGTTATCGAAATTGTCAATAACAGTTCCACCCATTGAGCTGCAATAATCACGTAGCCAGTTGGTGAAGATGATGGGTCTTTTATTAGGGTCTATCAGAGAGTCAATCAGCTCTTTGAAATCCAGTTTCAACTGTTCAGAGCTGCCCTTCATAATGTCATTAAAACCCACATGGACTACGATAGAATCGATGTCCAAGTCCTGGCGTAGTACATTCAGGAGCAGCTTACTAAGCTGAGCTTAGTAATGTCATTTACTCGAGGTCCGGGATAGGACATTGTTTTTTGCACCAGGAACAGTCACATTTTTTACCACGGAGCTGCTACCTAAGTATGATCCCCAATCAGAGACAAACCAACATAGAATACGATCACATAGATCTCAAACTGAAACTCACACCCTGACCCAACCAACAAGAGTTCTATAATAATACGCTATTTAGCAGACGCTTTTAACCAAAGCAACTTACAGCCATGTGCGCATACATTTTTACGTATGGGTGGTCCCGGGGATCGAACCCACTTCCCTGGCGTTACGAGCGCCGTGCTCTACCAATTGAGCTACAGCGTGACAGTACACTTTCCCTCCGCTGCAAACGCTGTAAACGGGACACACGAAAAGCAGCGCAATTGAAGTTGAATTCACCGATGTGAGGCATCAGGCTGTAATTGTTTATTAAAGTAGATGACTCAACTGTTGACTCATTTATACTTGCTCGTGTGTGTCCTATTTCGGCCCCCGCGGGTCTTGTGCTCGACACGTGCGTTAGCCTATTAGCCACGTTATGAATGACTTGTGATCATTGCCCTTGATAGTTTGATTGTATTGACATTCCCAGCCTTAGTTACAGTCGTCCGTTTTTTTTGTTCAAAAAATATTGAGTCATTGAAATTGAAACAGCACATTCCGAATGGGTGGAGGCAGCAGACAGAGTACCAGGCCAGCTGTGATTTACAACCTGATTGCAAGATGTTTTGGACTACCAAGACATTCACTGGTGAATTATATTAATCATGCATTGAACTGCATCCATCTATTGTGCCAACAATGCCTTGCTGTATGTCATGACGTTTTGAGTCAAATAGAACCTATTTTTAAAACCTCTTATGAAGTTGGTTTTTAGAGCATAAACTGGGAATTTGATATTTTTGACTGATATTATGATTGTCTATATGTTTCATATCTGCAAAGTAGTTAAAACGCAGTCAGTTCCACTTTAAATGACACTAAAAAACCCATACCTCCCCTATATCTATATCTCCACACCTCCCCTATATCTCCACACCTCCCCTATATCTCCACACCGCCCCTATATCTCCACACCTCCCCTATATCTCCACACCGCCCCTATATCTCCACACCTCCCCTATATCTCCACACCTCCCCTATATCTCCACACCTCCCCTATATCTCCACACCTCCCCTATATCTCCACACCGCCCCTATATCTCCACACCTCCCCTATATCTCCACACCGCCCCTATATCTCCACACCTCCCCTATATCTCCATACCTCCCCTATATCTCCACACCTCCCCTATATCTCCACACCTCCCCTATATCTCCACACCTCCCCTATATCTCCATACCTCCCCTATGTCTCCATACCTCCCCTATATCTCCAAACCGCCCCTATATCTCTGTGCGGTGCCTGGTCCAGGTCTGTGTGTTCAGTCTAAGCAGAGAGTTTCCTGTTTAAAGCCCAGGGTCAGTGGAGCGGTCCAGCTCAGCCCCAGGGGGCACATAAACACATGCCAGACTCCAGCCCCAGGACCAACCAACAGCCCTCCACTCCCCATCTTCAGCCCCGGGCCAACCAACAGCCCTCCACTACCCATCTTCAGCCCCAAGACCAACCAACAGCCCTCCACTACCCAACTTCAGCCCCAGGACCAACAACAGCCCTCCACTACCCATCTTCAGCCCCAAGACCAACAACAGCCCTCCACTACCCATCTTCAGCCCCGGGCCAACCAACAGCCCTCCACTACCCATCTTCAGCCCCAGGACCAACCAACAGCCCTCGACTACCCATCTTCAGCCCTGGGCCAACCAACAGCCCTCCACTACCCAACTTCAGCCCCAAGACCAACCAACAGCCCTCCACTACCCATCTTCAGCCCTGGGCCAACCAACAGCCCTCCACTACCCAACTTCAGCCCCAAGACCAACCAACAGCCCTCCACTACCCGAAGACCCACAGCAGCCCCCTTTAGACCTACAGCAGCCCCCTTTAGACCCACAGCAGCCCCCTTTAGACCTACAGCAGCCCGCTTTAGACCCACAGCAGCCCCCTTTAGACCTACAGCAGCCCCCTCCAGCCCCCTTTAGACCTACAGCAGCCCCCTTTAGACCTACAGCAGCCCCCTTTAGACCCACAGCAGCCCCCTTTAGACCCACAGCAGCCCCCTTTAGACCCACAGCAGCCCCCTCCAGCCCCCTTTAGACCTACAGCAGCCCCCTTTAGACCTACAGCAGCCCCCTTTAGACCTACAGCAGCCCCCTTTAGACCCACAGCAGCCCCCTTTAGACCTACAGCAGCCCCCTTTAGACCTACAGCAGCCCCCTTTAGACCTACAGCAGCCACCTTTAGACCTACAGCATCCCTCTTTAGACCCACAGCAGCCCCCTTTAGACCCACAGCAGCCCCCTTTAGACCCACAGCAGCCCCCTTTAGACCTACAGCAGCCCCCTTTAGACCCACAGCAGCCCCCTTTAGACCTACAGCAGCCCCCTTTAGAACTACAGCAGCCCCCTTTAGACCCACAGCAGCCCCCTTTAGACCCACAGCAGCCCCCTTTAGACCCACAGCAGCCCCCTTTAGACCTACAGCAGCCCCCTTTAGACCTACAGCAGCCCCCTGTAGACCCACAGCAGCCCCATTTAGACCTACAGCAGCCCCCTTTAGACCTACAGCAGCCCCCTTTAGACCTACAGCAGCCCCCTGTAGACCTACAGCAGCCCTCTTTAGACCCACAGCAGCCCCCTTTAGACCTACAGCAGCCCCCTTTAGACCCACAGCAGCCCCCTTTAGACCCACAGCAGCCCCCTTTAGACCTACAGCAGCCCCCTTTAGACCCACAGCAGCCCCCTTTAGACCCACAGCAGCCCCCTTTAGACCTACAGCAGCCCCTTTAGACCCACAGCAGCCCCCTTTAGACCCACAGCAGCCCCCTTTAGACCCACAGCAGCCCCCTTTAGACCTACAGCAGCCCCCTTTAGACCCACAGCAGCCCCCTTTAGACCCACAGCAGCCCCCTTTAGACCCACAGCAGCCCCCTTTAGACCCACAGCAGCCCCCTTTAGACCTACAGCAGCCCCCTTTAGACCTACAGCAGCCCCCTTTAGACCCACAGCAGCCCCCTTTAGACCCACAGCAGCCCCCTTTAGACCTACAGCAGCCCCCTTTAGACCTACAGCAGCCCTCTTTAGACCCACAAAAGCCCCCTGTAGACCCACAGCAGCCCCCTTTAGACCCACAGCAGCCCCCTTTAGACCCACAGCAGCCCCCTTTAGACCCACAGCAGCACCCTTTAGACCTACAGCAGCCCCCTTTAGACCCACAGCAGCCCCCTTTAGACCTACAGCAGCCCCCTTTAGACCTACAGCAATCCCCTTTAGACCTACAGCAGCCCCCTGTAGACCTACAGCAGCCCCCTTTAGACCCACAGCAGCCCCCTTTAGACCCACAGCAGCCCCTCCAGCCCCCTTTAGACCTACAGCAGCCCCCTTTAGACCTACAGCAGCCCCCTTTAGACCCACAGCAGCCCCCTCCAGCCCCCTTTAGACCTACAGCAGCCCCCTTTAGACCCACATCAGCCCCCTTTAGACCTACAGCAGCCCCCTTTAGACCTACAGCAGCCCCCTGTAGACCTACAGCAGCCCTCTTTAGACCCACAGCAGCCCCCTGTAGACCTACAGCAGCCCCCTTTAGACCTACAGCAGCCCCCTTTAGACCTACAGCAGCCCCCTGTAGACCTACAGCAGCCCCCTTTAGACCCACAGCAGCCCCCTCCAGCCCCCTTTAGACCTACAGCAGCCCCCTTTAGACCTACAGCAGCCCCCTTTAGACCCACAGCAGCCCCTCCAGCCCCCTTTAGACCTACAGCAGCCCCCTTTAGACCTACAGCAGCCCCTTTTAGACCTACATCAGCCCCCTTTAGACCTACAGCAGCCCCCTTTATACCTACAGCAGCCCCCTTTAGACCTACAGCAGCCCTCTTTAGACCCACAGCAGCCCCCTGTAGACCCACAGCAGCCCTCTTTAGACCCACAGCAGCCCCCTTTAGACCTACAGCAGCCCCCTTTAGACCCACAGCAGCCCCCTTTAGACCTACAGCAGCCCTCTTTAGACCCACAGCAGCCCCCTGTAGACCCACAGCAGCCCCCTTTAGACCTACAGCAGCCCCCTTTAGACCTACAGCAGCCCCCTTTAGACCCACAGCAGCCCCCTTTAGACCTACAGCAGCCCTCTTTAGACCCACAGCAGCCCCCTGTAGACCCACAGCAGTCCCCTTTAGACCTACAGCAGCCCCCTTTAGACCCACAGCAGCCCCCTTTAGACCTACAGCAGCCCCATTTAGACCCACAGCAGCCCCCGTTAGACCCACAGCAGCCCCCTTTAGACCTACAGCAGCCCCCTTTAGACCTACAGCAGCCCCCTTTAGACCTACAGCAGCCCCCTTTAGACCCACAGCAGCCCCCTCCAGCCCCCTTTAGACCTACAGCAACCCCCTTTAGACCTACAGCAGCCCCCTTTAGACCTACAGCAGCCCCCTTTAGACCTACAGCAGCCCCCTTTAGACCTACAGCAGCCCCCTTTAGACCCACAGCAGCCCCCTTTAGACCCACAGCAGCCCCCTTTAGACCTACAGCAGCCCCCTTTAGACCCACAGCAGCCCCCTTTAGACCCACAGCAGCCCCCTTTAGACCTACAGCAGCCCCCTTTAGACCTACAGCAGCCCCCTTTAGACCCACAGCAGTCCCCTTTAGACCCACAGCAGCCCCCTCCACCCCCACCATCCCAAAATGAGTCCCCTCAAGCCCCAGACCAGCCACCTCCATCCCCAGACCAGCCCCCTCCATCCCCAGATCAGCCCCCTCCATCCCCAGACCAGCCACCTCCATCCCCAGACCAGCCCCCTCCATCCCCAGACCAGCCCCCTCCATCCCCAGACCAGCCCCCTCCATCCCCAGACCAGCCCCCTCCATCCCCAGACCAGCCCCCTCCATCCCCCAGACCAGCCCCCTCCATCCCCAGACCAGTCCCCTCCATCCCCAGCCTAGCGCTGGCACCGTGCAGCCCCCTCTCTCCTTCTCCCCATGGGCACAGCAGGGTACGGTCAGAGGCTCTGAGCCTTGCAGAGCATCCTGGAGCTGATAAAGACATGTTATTAAATGCTATTAGCAGTCTCACTCAACACACACACACACACATTCACACAAACACACACTCACTCACACTCGCACTCTTCACTCAGCATACACACTCACACACACTGGAGCGTTTCACACCTTTCTCACTAGCAGAGGCCCATAAAGGCTGCCAGCCTGAATGTGAAAAGGGTAGAGGAGAGGTACAGGTGACCAGGTAGTGACAGTAGTCAGGGGCATGCAGCACTCTCCCTATCAGGTAGTAACAGTAGTCAGGGACATGCAGCACTCTCCCTACCAGGTAGTAACAGTAGTCAGGGACTTGCAGCACTCTCCCTACCAGGTAGTAACAGTAGTCAGGGACATGCAGCACTCTCCCTACCAGGTAGTAACAGTAGTCAGGGACATGCAGCACTCTCCCTACCAGGTAGTAACAGTAGTCAGGGACATGCAGCACTCTCCCTACCAGGTAGTAACAGTAGTCAGGGACATGCAGCACTCTCCCTACCAGGTAGTAACAGTAGTCAGGGACATGCAGCACTCTCCCTAGCAGGTAGTAACAGTAGTCAGGGACATGCAGCACTCTCCCTACCAGGTAGTAACAGTAGTCAGGGACATGCAGCACTCTCCCTACCAGGTAGTAACAGTAGTCAGGGACATGCAGCACTCTCCCTAGCAGGTAGTAACAGTAGTCAGGGACATGCAGCACTCTCCCTACCAGGTAGTAACAGTAGTCAGGGACATGCAGCACTCTCCCTACCAGGTAGTAACAGTAGTCAGGGACATGCAGCACTCTCCCTACCAGGTAGTAACAGTAGTCAGGGGCATGCAGCACTCTCCCTACCAGGTAGTAACAGTAGTCAGGGGCATGCAGCACTCTCCCTACCAGGTAGTAACAGTAGTCAGGGACATGCAGCACTCTCCCTACCAGGTAGTAACAGTAGTCAGGGACATGCAGCACTCTCCCTACCAGGTAGTAACAGTAGTCAGGGGCATGCAGCACTCTCCCTACCAGGTAGTAACAGTAGTCAGGGACATGCAGCACTCTCCCTACCAGGTAGTAACAGTAGTCAGGGGCATGCAGCACTCTCCCTACCAGGTAGTAACAGTAGTCAGGGACATGCAGCACTCTCCCTACCAGGTAGTAACAGTAGTCAGGGGCATGCAGCACTCTCCCTACCAGGTAGTAACAGTACTCAGGGACATGCAGCACTCTCCCTACCAGGTAGTAACAGTAGTCAGGGACATGCAGCACTCTCCCTACCAGGTAGTAACAGTAGTCAGGGGCATGCAGCACTCTCCCTACCAGGTAGTAACAGTAGTCAGGGGCATGCAGCACTCTCCCTACCAGGTAGTAACAGTAGTCAGGGACATGCAGCACTCTCCCTACCAGGTAGTAACAGTAGTCAGGGGCATGCAGCACTCTCCCTACCAGGTAGTAACAGTAGTCAGGGACATGCAGCACTCTCCCTACCAGGTAGTGACAGTAGTCAGGGACATGCAGCACTCTCCTTACCAGGTAGTAACAGTAGTCAGGGACATGCAGCACTCTCCCTACCAGGTATTGACAGTAGTCAGGGACATGCAGCACTCTCCCTACCAGGTAGTGACAGTAGTCAGGGACATGCAGCACTCTCCCTACCAGGTAGTGACAGTAGTCAGGGGCATGCAGCACTCTCCCTACCAGGTAGTAACAGTAGTCAGGGGCATGCAGCACTCTCCCTACCAGGTAGTAACAGTAGTCAGGGGCATGCAGCACTCTCCCTACCAGGTAGTAACAGTAGTCAGGGACATGCAGCACTCTCCCTACCAGGTAGTAACAGTAGTCAGGGACATGCAGCACTCTCCCTACCAGGTAGTAACAGTAGTCAGGGGCATGCAGCACTCTCCCTACCAGGTAGTAACAGTAGTCAGGGGCATGCAGCACTCTCCCTACCAGGTAGTAACAGTAGTCAGGGACATGCAGCACTCTCCCTACCAGGTAGTAACAGTAGTCAGGGACATGCAGCACTCTCCCTACCAGGTAGTAACAGTAGTCAGGGGCATGCAGCACTCTCCCTACCAGGTAGTAACAGTAGTCAAGTCAGGGACATGCAGCACTCTCCCTACCAGGTAGTAACAGTAGTCAGGGGCATGCAGCACTCTCCCTACCAGGTAGTAACAGTAGTCAGGGACATGCAGCACTCTCCCTACCAGGTAGTAACAGTAGTCAGGGACTTGCAGCACTCTCCCTACCAGGTAGTAACAGTAGTCAGGGGAATGCAGCACTCTCCCTACCAGGTAGTAACAGTAGTCAGGGACATGCAGCACTCTCCCTACCAGGTAGTAACAGTAGTCAGGGACATGCAGCACTCTCCCTACCAGGTAGTAACAGTAGTCAGGGACATGCAGCACTCTCCCTACCAGGTAGTAACAGTAGTCAGGGGCATGTAGCACTCTCCCTACCAGGTAGTGACAGTAGTCAGGGACATGCAGCACTCTCCCTACCAGGTAGTAACAGTAGTCAGGGACATGCAGCACTCTCCCTACCAGGTAGTAACAGTAGTCAGGGGCATGCAGCACTCTCCCTACCAGGTAGTAACAGTAGTCAGGGGCATGCAGCACTCTCCCTACCAGGTAGTAACAGTAGTCAGGTGCATGCAGCACTCTCCCTACCAGGTAGTAACAGTAGTCAGGGACATGCAGCACTCTCCCTACCAGGTAGTAACAGTAGTCAGGGGCATGCAGCACTCTCCCTACCAGGTAGTGACAGTAGTCAGGGTCATGCAGCACTCTCCCTACCAGGTAGTGACAGTAGTCAGGGGCATGCAGCACTCTCCCTACCAGGTAGTAACAGTAGTCAGGGGCATGCAGCACTCTCCCTACCAGGTAGTGACAGTAGTCAGGGACATGCAGCACTCTCCCTACCAGGTAGTGACAGTAGTCAGGGGCATGCAGCACTCTCCCTACCAGGTAGTGACAGTAGTCAGGGACATGCAGCACTCTCCCTACCAGGTAGTGACAGTAGTCAGGGACATGCAGCACTCTCCCTACCAGGTAGTAACAGTAGTCAGGGACATGCAGCACTCTCCCTACCAGGTAGTAACAGTAGTCAGGGACATGCAGCACTCTCCCTACCAGGTAGTAACAGTAGTCAGGGGCATGCAGCACTCTCCCTACCAGGTAGTGACAGTAGTCAGGGGCATGCAGCACTCTCCCTACCAGGTAGTAACAGTAGTCAGGGACATGCAGCACTCTCCCTACCAGGTAGTAACAGTAGTCAGGGGCATGCAGCACTCTCCCTACCAGGTAGTAACAGTAGTCAGGGACATGCAGCACTCTCCCTACCAGGTAGTAACAGTAGTCAGGGACATGCAGCACTCTCCCTACCAGGTAGTAACAGTAGTCAGGGACATGCAGCACTCTCCCTACCAGGTAGTAACAGTAGTCAGGGACATGCAGCACTCTCCCTACCAGGTAGTAACAGTAGTCAGGGGCATGCAGCACTCTCCCTACCAGGTAGTAACAGTAGTCAGGGACATGCAGCACTCTCCCTACCAGGTATTAACAGTAGTCAGGGGCATGCAGCACTCTCCCTACCAGGTAGTAACAGTAGTCAGGGACATGCAGCACTCTCCCTACCAGGTAGTAACAGTAGTCAGGGGCATGCAGCACTCTCCCTACCAGGTAGTAACAGTAGTCAGGGACATGCAGCACTCTCCCTACCAGGTAGTAACAGTAGTCAGGGGCATGCAGCACTCTCCCTACCAGGTAGTAACAGTAGTCAGGGACATGCAGCACTCTCCCTACCAGGTAGTAACAGTAGTCAGGGGCATGCAGCACTCTCCCTACCAGGTAGTAACAGTAGTCAGGGGCATGCAGCACTCTCCCTACCAGGTAGTAACAGTAGTCAGGGGCATGCAGCACTCTCCCTACCAGGTAGTAACAGTAGTCAGGTGCATGCAGCACTCTCCCTACCAGGTAGTAACAGTAGTCAGGGACATGCAGCACTCTCCCTACCAGGTAGTAACAGTAGTCAGGGGCATGCAGCACTCTCCCTACCAGGTAGTAACAGTAGTCAGGGGCATGCAGCACTCTCCCTACCAGGTAGTAACAGTAGTCAGGGACATGCAGCACTCTCCCTGCCAGGTAGTGACAGTAGTCAGGGACTTGCAGCACTCTCCCTACCAGGTAGTAACAGTAGTCAGGGGCATGCAGCACTCTCCCTACCAGGTAGTAACAGTAGTCAGGGACATGCAGCACTCTCCCTACCAGGTAGTAACAGTAGTCAGGGGCATGCAGCACTCTCCCTACCAGGTAGTAACAGTAGTCAGGGGCATGCAGCACTCTCCCTACCAGGTAGTAACAGTAGTCAGGGGCATGCAGCACTCTCCCTACCAGGTAGTAACAGTAGTCAGGGACATGCAGCACTCTCCCTACCAGGTAGTAACAGTAGTCAGGGGCATGCAGCACTCTCCCTACCAGGTAGTAACAGTAGTCAGGGACATGCAGCACTCTCCCTACCAGGTAGTAACAGTAGTCAGGGACATGCAGCACTCTCCCTACCAGGTAGTGACAGTAGTCAGGGACATGCAGCACTCTCCCTACCAGGTAGTAACAGTAGTCAGGGACATGCAGCACTCTCCCTACCAGGTAGTAACAGTAGTCAGGGACATGCAGCACTCTCCCTACCAGGTAGTAACAGTAGTCAGGGACATGCAGCACTCTCCCTACCAGGTAGTGACAGTAGTCAGGGGCATGCAGCACTCTCCCTACCAGGTAGTGACAGTAGTCAGGGGCATGCAGCACTCTCCCTACCAGGTAGTAACAGTAGTCAGGGGCATGCAGCACTCTCCCTACCAGGTAGTGACAGTAGTCAGGGACATGCAGCACTCTCCCTACCAGGTAGTGACAGTAGTCAGGGGCATGCAGCACTCTCCCTACCAGGTAGTGACAGTAGTCAGGGACATGCAGCACTCTCCCTACCAGGTAGTGACAGTAGTCAGGGGCATGCAGCACTCTCCCTACCAGGTAGTAACAGTAGTCAGGGACATGCAGCACTCTCCCTACCAGGTAGTAACAGTAGTCAGGGACATGCAGCACTCTCCCTACCAGGTAGTAACAGTAGTCAGGGGCATGCAGCACTCTCCCTACCAGGTAGTGACAGTAGTCAGGGGCATGCAGCACTCTCCCTACCAGGTAGTAACAGTAGTCAGGGACATGCAGCACTCTCCCTACCAGGTAGTAACAGTAGTCAGGGGCATGCAGCACTCTCCCTACCAGGTAGTAACAGTAGTCAGGGACATGCAGCACTCTCCCTACCAGGTAGTAACAGTAGTCAGGGACATGCAGCACTCTCCCTACCAGGTAGTAACAGTAGTCAGGGACATGCAGCACTCTCCCTACCAGGTAGTAACAGTAGTCAGGGACATGCAGCACTCTCCCTACCAGGTAGTAACAGTAGTCAGGGGCATGCAGCACTCTCCCTACCAGGTAGTAACAGTAGTCAGGGACATGCAGCACTCTCCCTACCAGGTAGTAACAGTAGTCAGGGGCATGCAGCACTCTCCCTACCAGGTAGTAACAGTAGTCAGGGACATGCAGCACTCTCCCTACCAGGTAGTAACAGTAGTCAGGGGCATGCAGCACTCTCCCTACCAGGTAGTAACAGTAGTCAGGGACATGCAGCACTCTCCCTACCAGGTAGTAACAGTAGTCAGGGGCATGCAGCACTCTCCCTACCAGGTAGTGACAGTAGTCAGGGACATGCAGCACTCTCCCTACCAGGTAGTAACAGTAGTCAGGGGCATGCAGCACTCTCCCTACCAGGTAGTAACAGTAGTCAGGGGCATGCAGCACTCTCCCTACCAGGTAGTAACAGTAGTCAGGGACATGCAGCACTCTCCCTACCAGGTAGTAACAGTAGTCAGGGGCATGCAGCACTCTCCCTACCAGGTAGTAACAGTAGTCAGGGGCATGCAGCACTCTCCCTACCAGGTAGTAACAGTAGTCAGGGACATGCAGCACTCTCCCTACCAGGTAGTAACAGTAGTCAGGGGCATGCAGCACTCTCCCTACCAGGTAGTAACAGTAGTCAGGGGCATGCAGCACTCTCCCTACCAGGTAGTAACAGTAGTCAGGGACATGCAGCACTCTCCCTACCAGGTAGTAACAGTAGTCAGGGACATGCAGCACTCTCCCTACCAGGTAGTAACAGTAGTCAGGGACATGCAGCACTCTCCCTACCAGGTAGTATCAGTAGTCAGGGACATGCAGCACTCTCCCTACCAGGTAGTGACAGTAGGCAAGTCAGGGACATGCAGCACTCTCCCTACCAGGTAGTGACAGTAGGCAAGTCAGGGACATGCAGCACTCTCCCTACCAGGTAGTAACAGTAGTCAGGGACATGCAGCACTCTCCCTACCAGGTAGTGACAGTAGTCAGGGACATGCAGCACTCTCCCTACCAGGTAGTAACAGTAGTCACGGACATGCAGCATTCTCCCTACCAGGTAGTAACAGTAGTCAGGGGCATGCAGCACTCTCCCTACCAGGTAGTGACAGTAGTCAGGGACATGCAGCACTCGCCCTACCAGGTAGTAACAGTAGTCAGGGACATGCAGCACTCTCCCTACCAGGTAGTAACAGTAGTCAGGGGCATGCAGCACTCTCCCTGCCAGGTAGTGACAGTAGTCAGGGGCATGCAGCACTCTCCCTACCAGGTAGTAACAGTAGTCAGGGACATGCAGCACTCTCCCTACCAGGTAGTAACAGTAGTCAGGGGCATGCAGCACTCTCCCTACCAGGTAGTAACAGTAGTCAGGGGCATGCAGCACTCTCCCTACCAGGTAGTAACAGTAGTCAGGGACATGCAGCACTCTCCCTACCAGGTAGTAACAGTAGTCAGGGGCATGCAGCACTCTCCCTACCAGGTAGTAACAGTAGTCAGGGACATGCAGCACTCTCCCTACCAGGTAGTAACAGTAGTCAGGGACATGCAGCACTCTCCCTACCAGGTAGTAACAGTCAGTGGTTAGTGGTGACTATTTAACATTCTGATAGCCTGGAGATAAAAGCAGTTTTTCAGTCTCTCGGTCCCAGTTTTGATGCATTTTTAAACATTTACATTTTAGTCATTTAGCAGACGCTCTTATCCAGAGTGACTTACAATAAGTGCGTTCATCTTAATATAGCTAGGTGAGACAACAAGTACTCATTCCCTCAGTGCTCGGGTTGGGATGTAGTGTTTGACCATAGCCTGAAGGTAAGGAGGTGCAGTTCCCCTTGCTGCTCCATTGGCAAGCACCAGGGTCTTTAAGATTATTTGAGCTTCAACTGTGCGGAGGAGCAGGGTGACATGGGAGAACATAGAAAGGTTGAACACCATACGGGCTGCAGCGTTCTGGATAAGTTGCAGTGGATAAATGGCACAAGCGGGGAGCTCAGCCAACAGAGAGTTGCAGTAGTCTAGACGGGAGATGACAAGTGACTGGATTAGGACCTGCGCCACTTCCTGTGTGAGGTAGGGTCGTACTCTACGGATATTGTAGAGCATGAACCTGCAGGAGCGAGTCACTGCTTTGATGTTTGCAGAGAACAACAGGGTGTTGTCCAGGGTCACGCCAAGGTTCTTTGCACTCTGGGAGGGGGACACCATGGAGTTGTCCAGAGGAAGAGCCGCTCCGTTTTGTCTAGGTTGAGCTTGAGGTGTTGGGCCGACATCCAAGCTGAGATGTCTGCCAGGCACGCAGAGATGCGTGTCGCCACCTGTGTGTAAGACAGGGGGAAGGAGAAAAGCAGTTGAATGTCATCCACATAGCGATGATAGAGCCGAGTGACTTCGTGTAAAGCGTAAAGAGGAGAGGGCCTAGAACTGAGCCCTGGGGGACACCAATAGTGAGAGCTATGGTGTAGACACAGACCATCTCCACACAACCTGGTAGGAGCGACCTGCCATGTAGGAATCCAAGAGTGTGCAGAGCCTGAGACGCCCAACCCTAAGATGGTGGAGAGGAGGATCTGATTGTTCACGGTGTCGAAGGCAGCGGAGAAATCTAGGAGGATGAGAACAGAGGAGAAAGAGTCAGCTTTGGCAGAGTGGAGAGCCTCCGTGACACAGAGGAGAGCGGTCTCAATTGAGTGAGCCACCTTGAAGCCTGACTGATTAGGGTCAAGAAGATCGTTCTGAGAGAGAGGTGATATGATCCTTAACTAGCCTCTCAAAGCACTTCATGGTGACAGAAGTGAGTGCTACGGGAAAATAGTCATTAAGTTCACTTACCTTCGCTTTCTTGGGTACAGGAATAATAATAATATGCCATTTAGCAGACGCTTTTATCCAAAGCGACTTACAGTCATGTGTGCATAAATTTTTACGTATGGGTGGTCCCGGGGATCGAACGCACTACCCTGGCGTTACCAGCGCCGTGCTCTACCAATTGAGCTACAGAGGAACAATGGTGTACATCTTGAAGCAAGTGGTGACAACAGACTGAGATAGGGAGAGATTGAATATGTCCGTTAAACACTCCAGCCAGCTGGTCTGCACATGCTCTGAGGACGCGGCTATGGATGCCGTCTGGGGCCGGCAGCCTTGCGAGGGTTAACACGCTTAAACGTCTTTCTTTCTCACGTCGGCCACGGAGAACGAGAGCTCACAATCCTCGGAGGTGGCCCGCGTCGGCGGCACTGTGTTTTGGAGCGAGGCGCCAGTGCCCGCGACGTGGCTGGTTTTCCCTTCGTAATCAAATCAAATCAAATCAAATCAAATCAAATTGTATTGGTCACATGCGCCGAATACAACAGGTGCAGACATTACAGTGAAATGCTTACTCCGTGATCCGTGATTGTCTGTAGTCCCTGCCACATACGTCTCGTGTCTGAGCCGTTGAATTGCGACTCCACTTTGTCTCTGTACTGATGTTTTGCCTGTTTGACTGCCTTACGGAGAGCTTTAGCTGGACTGTTTGTCCTCGTCCATGTTCCAAGTCACCTTGCCGTTGTTAAATGCGGTTGGTTCGCGATTTCAGTTTTGTGCTAATGCTGCCATCCATCCACGGTTTTTAAATTTGGATAGGTTCTCATCATCACAGTGGAAACAACATCCTCTATGCACTTCCTGATGAACTCAGTCACCAAGTCAGTGTATACGTCAATGTTATTCTCAGAGGCAACCCAGAACATATCCCAGTCCGTGTGATCAAAACAATCTTGAAGCATAGATTCCGATTGGTCAGACCAATGTTGAACAGTCCCTACCACGGGTACTTCCTGTTTAAGTTTCTGCCTATAGGAATGGAGGAGCAGATTGGAAGCGTGATCTGATTTGCCGAACGGAAGGCGGGGGAGGGCCTTGTAGCAGTCCCGGAAGGGGGAGTAGCAATGGTGAAGAATTCTTGATGAGCGAGTAGCGCAGGTGATGTGTTGATAAAACTTTGGTAGTGTTTTCCTCAGATTTGCTTTATTAAAGTCCCAGCTACAATAAATGCGGCCTCAAGATATGCGGTTTCCAGTTTGCACAAAGTCCAGTGTAGTTCCTTGAGAGCCGTTGTGGTGTCGGCTTGAGGGGGAATATACACGGCTGGGACGATGACCAAAGAGAAGAGAGGTAACGCGATCGGCATTTTGATAGTGAGGCATTCCAGATCGGGTGAACAAAAAGGACTTACTGTACGTTACCACAAGTTCCTGTACGTTACCACAACCGCACCATGAGTAGTTAATCATGAAACAAACCGCTCCGCCTTGCTTTTTTCCCGGAGAGTTCTTTCTTTATGTCCGCGCGATGTACGGAGAACCCCGCTGGCTGTATGGACGGGGACAGTATGTCCGGAGAGAGCCATGATTCCGTGAAACAGAATATGTTACAGTCCCTGATGTCTCTCTGGAAGGAGATCCTCGCCCTGAGCTCTACTTTGTTCTCTATACTAAAACCCACTCCGTATTCCTCTTCTTGGAGCAGACCCTGGGGTGACTAGAAATGCGTCGGGGGGGGGGGGGGGTACGAACAAATGATCCAATTTAAGAAAGTCACATTTCTGGTTGAAATGCTGGTGAGTGACCGTCGATCTAATATCCTGAAGTTATTTTAGGCTAGAGGCAATAACGGCAGAAACGTTCTTGTCACGAGCTGATGTGGATGTGGTGTTGGAGTTAGGCGCAGGACACAGAAGCTTAGTCCAACAGACTTTACTGTCAAAACACGACAATACAAAATAATGGGCCTCAACACAACGGAGGCGAGCGATTACGCATACTGTACGTAAATACACAAAATACAAGTGATTACGCAAACAGTGCGTCAATACACTAAATACACGAGAGCAAATACAAATCACCAACGGACAGGCGGACAACAACACACAACTACAAACAAAACCAAAGGAAACTTATAGGTGACATAATCAATACGTGATATGGAACAGGTGCACTAATCAGACAAAACCAAACAAACATAGATAACATCAAACGGTAGCAGCTAGTACTCCGGAGACGACAAACGCCGAAGCCTGCCCGAACAAGGAGGAGGAGCAGTCTCGGCGGAATTCGTGACAGTTCTGAACAAATAATGTAAGCAAAAAAAAAAAAAAAAAAAAAATGCAAATACTGTCGGCGCCATCTGTTAGAGTTCAACGATCTAATGATCCAACGATC
>NW_028165134.1:25000-31679 GCF_964263955.1 Coregonus lavaretus
GGGCTGTGGTAGTGGACTATATAGGGAATAGGGCCCATAGGGCTGTGGTAGTGGACTATATAGGGAGGGCCCATAGGGCTGTGGTAGTGGACTATATAGGGAATAGGGCCCATAGGGCTGTGGTAGTGGACTATATAGGGAGGGCCCATAGGGCTGTGGTAGTGGACTATATAGGGAATAGGGCCCATAGGGCTGTGGTAGTGGACTATATAGGGAATAGGGCCCATAGGGCTGTGGTAGTGGACTATATAGGGAGGGCCCATAGGGCTGTGGTAGTGGACTATATAGGGAATAGGGCCCATAGGGCTGTGGTAGTGGACTATATAGGGAATAGGGCCCATAGGGCTGTGGTAGTGGACTATATAGGGAGGGCCCATAGGGCTGTGGTAGTGGACTATATAGGGAGGGCCCATAGGGCTGTGGTAGTGGACTATATAGGGAATAGGGCCCATAGGGCTGTGGTAGTGGACTATATAGGGAGGGCCCATAGGGCTGTGGTAGTGGACTATATAGGGAGGGCCCATAGGGCTGTGGTAGTGGACTATATAGGGAGGGCCCATAGGGCTGTGGTAGTGGACTATATAGGGAGGGCCCATAGGGCTGTGGTAGTGGACTATATAGGGAATAGGGCCCATAGGGCTGTGGTAGTGGACTATATAGGGAGGGCCCATAGGGCTGTGGTAGTGGACTATATAGGGAGGGCCCATAGGGCTGTGGTAGTGGACTATATAGGGAGGGCCCATAGGGCTGTGGTAGTGGACTATATAGGGAGGGCCCATAGGGCTGTGGTAGTGGACTATATAGGGAGGGCCCATAGGGCTGTGGTAGTGGACTATATAGGGAGGGCCCATAGGGCTGTGGTAGTGGACTATATAGGGAGGGCCCATAGGCCTGTGGTAGTGGACTATATAGGGAGGGCCCATAGGGCTGTGGTAGTGGACTATATAGGGAGGGCCCATAGGGCTGTGGTAGTGGACTATATAGGGAATAGGGCCCATAGGGCTGTGGTAGTGGACTATATAGGGAGGGCCCATAGGGCTGTGGTAGTGGACTATATAGGGGCCCATAGGGCTGTGGTAGTGGACTATATAGGGATTAGGGCCCATAGGGCTGTGGTAGTGGACAATATAGGGGCCACAGAGGGCTGTGGTAGTGGACTATATAGGGAGGGCCCATAGGGCTGTGGTAGTGGACTATATAGGGAGGGCCCATAGGGCTGTGGTAGTGGACTATATAGGGAATAGGGCCCATAGGGCTGTGGTAGTGGACTATATAGGGAGGGCCCATAGGGCTGTGGTAGTGGACTATATAGGGAGGGCCCATAGGGCTGTGGTAGTGGACTATATAGGGAATAGGGCCCATAGGGCTGTGGTAGTGGACTATATAGGGAGGGCCCATAGGGCTGTGGTAGTGGACTATATAGGGAGGGCCCATAGGGCTGTGGTAGTGGACTATATAGGGAATAGGGCCCATAGGGCTGTGGTAGTGGACTATATAGGGAATAGGGCCCATAGGGCTGTGGTAGTGGACTATATAGGGGGGGCCCATAGGGCTGTGGTAGTGGACTATATAGGGAATAGGGCCCATAGGGCTGTGGTAGTGGACTATATAGGGAGGGCCCATAGGGCTGTGGTAGTGGACTATATAGGGAGGGCCCATAGGGCTGTGGTAGTGGACTATATAGGGAATAGGGCCCATAGGGCTGTGGTAGTGGACTATATAGGGAATAGGGCCCATAGGGCTGTGGTAGTGGACTATATAGGGAGGGCCCATAGGGCTGTGGTAGTGGACTATATAGGGAATAGGGCCCATAGGGCTGTGGTAGTGGACTATATAGGGAGGGCCCATAGGGCTGTGGTAGTGGACTATATAGGGAATAGGGCCCATAGGGCTGTGGTAGTGGACTATATAGGGAGGGCCCATAGGGCTGTGGTAGTGGACTATATAGGGAATAGGGCCCAAAGGGCTGTGGTAGTGGACTATATAGGGAGGGCCCATAGGGCTGTGGTAGTGGACTATATAGGGAATAGGGCCCATAGGGCTGTGGTAGTGGACTATATAGGGAATAGGGCCCATAGGGCTGTGGTAGTGGACTATATAGGGAATAGGGCCCATAGGGCTGTGGTAGTGGACTATATAGGGAGGGCCCATAGGGCTGTGGTAGTGGACTATATAGGGAATAGGGCCCATAGGGCTGTGGTAGTGGACTATATAGGGAGGGCCCATAGGGCTGTGGTAGTGGACTATATAGGGAATAGGGCCCATAGGGCTGTGGTAGTGGACTATATAGGGAATAGGGCCCATAGGGCTGTGGTAGTGGACTATATAGGGAGGGCCCATAGGGCTGTGGTAGTGGACTATATAGGGAATAGGGCCCATAGGGCTGTGGTAGTGGACTATATAGGGAATAGGGCCCATAGGGCTGTGGTAGTGGACTATATAGGGAGGGCCCATAGGGCTGTGGTAGTGGACTATATAGGGAGGGCCCATAGGGCTGTGGTAGTGGACTATATAGGGAATAGGGCCCATAGGGCTGTGGTAGTGGACTATATAGGGAGGGCCCATAGGGCTGTGGTAGTGGACTATATAGGGAGGGCCCATAGGGCTGTGGTAGTGGACTATATAGGGAGGGCCCATAGGGCTGTGGTAGTGGACTATATAGGGAGGGCCCATAGGGCTGTGGTAGTGGACTATATAGGGAATAGGGCCCATAGGGCTGTGGTAGTGGACTATATAGGGAGGGCCCATAGGGCTGTGGTAGTGGACTATATAGGGAGGGCCCATAGGGCTGTGGTAGTGGACTATATAGGGAGGGCCCATAGGCTGTGGTAGTGGACTATATAGGGAGGGCCCATAGGGCTGTGGTAGTGGACTATATAGGGAGGGCCCATAGGGCTGTGGTAGTGGACTATATAGGGAGGGCCCATAGGGCTGTGGTAGTGGACTATATAGGGAGGGCCCATAGGCTGTGGTAGTGGACTATATAGGGAGGGCCCATAGGGCTGTGGTAGTGGACTATATAGGGAGGGCCCATAGGGCTGTGGTAGTGGACTATATAGGGAATAGGGCCCATAGGGCTGTGGTAGTGGACTATATAGGGAGGGCCCATAGGGCTGTGGTAGTGGACTATATAGGGGCCCATAGGGCTGTGGTAGTGGACTATATAGGGAATAGGGCCCATAGGGCTGTGGTAGTGGACAATATAGGGGCCACAGAGGGCTGTGGTAGTGGACTATATAGGGAGGGCCCATAGGGCTGTGGTAGTGGACTATATAGGGAGGGCCCATAGGGCTGTGGTAGTGGACTATATAGGGAATAGGGCCCATAGGGCTGTGGTAGTGGACTATATAGGGAGGGCCCATAGGGCTGTGGTAGTGGACTATATAGGGAGGGCCCATAGGGCTGTGGTAGTGGACTATATAGGGAATAGGGCCCATAGGGCTGTGGTAGTGGACTATATAGGGAGGGCCCATAGGGCTGTGGTAGTGGACTATATAGGGAGGGCCCATAGGGCTGTGGTAGTGGACTATATAGGGAATAGGGCCCATAGGGCTGTGGTAGTGGGACTATATAGGGAATAGGGCCCATAGGGCTGTGGTAGTGGACTATATAGGGGGGGCCCATAGGCTGTGGTAGTGGACTATATAGGGAATAGGGCCCATAGGGCTGTGGTAGTGGACTATATAGGGAATAGGGCCCATAGGGCTGTGGTAGTGGACTATATAGGGAGGGCCCATAGGGCTGTGGTAGTGGACTATATAGGGAGGGCCCATAGGGCTGTGGTAGTGGACTATATAGGGAGGGCCCATAGGGCTGTGGTAGTGGACTATATAGGGATAGGGCCCATAGGGCTGTGGTAGTGGACTATATAGGGAGGGCCCATAGGGCTGTGGTAGTGGACTATATAGGGAATAGGGCCCATAGGGCTGTGGTAGTGGACTATATAGGGAATAGGGCCCATAGGGCTGTGGTAGTGGACTATATAGGGAATAGGGCCCATAGGGCTGTGGTAGTGGACTATATAGGGAATAGGGCCCATAGGGCTGTGGTAGTGGACTATATAGGGAATAGGGCCCATAGGGCTGTGGTAGTGGACTATATAGGGAGGGCCCATAGGGCTGTGGTAGTGGACTATATAGGGAGGGCCCATAGGGCTGTGGTAGTGGACTATATAGGGAATAGGGCCCATAGGGCTGTGGTAGTGGACTATATAGGGAGGGCCCATAGGGCTGTGGTAGTGGACTATATAGGGAATAGGGCCCATAGGGCTGTGGTAGTGGACTATATAGGGAATAGGGCCCATAGGGCTGTGGTAGTGGACTATATAGGGAGGGCCCATAGGGCTGTGGTAGTGGACTATATAGGGAATAGGGCCCATAGGGCTGTGGTAGTGGACTATATAGGGAATAGGGCCCATAGGGCTGTGGTAGTGGACTATATAGGGATAGGGCCCATAGGGCTGTGGTAGTGGACTATATAGGGAATAAGGGCCCATAGGGCTGTGGTAGTGGACTATATAGGGAGGGCCCATAGGGCTGTGGTAGTGGACTATATAGGGAATAGGGCCCATAGGGCTGTGGTAGTGGACTATATAGGGAGGGCCCATAGGGCTGTGGTAGTGGACTATAAAAGGGAGGGCCCATAGGGCTGTGGTAGTGGACTATATAGGGAATAGGGCCCATAGGGCTGTGGTAGTGGACTATATAGGGAATAGGGCCCATAGGGCTGTGGTAGTGGACTATATAGGGAGGGCCCATAGGGCTGTGGTAGTGGACTATATAGGGAATAGGGCCCATAGGGCTGTGGTAGTGGACTATATAGGGAGGGCCCATAGGGCTGTGGTAGTGGACTATATAGGGAATAGGGCCCATAGGGCTGTGGTAGTGGACTATATAGGGAGGGCCCATAGGGCTGTGGTAGTGGACTATATAGGGAATAGGCCCATAGGGCTGTGGTAGTGGACTATATAGGAGGGCCCATAGGGCTGTGGTAGTGGACTATATAGGGAATAGGGCCCATAGGGCTGTGGTAGTGGACTATATAGGGGAATAGGGCCCATAGGGCTGTGGTAGTGGACTATATAGGGAATAGGGCCCATTGTGCTGTGGTAGTGGACTATATAGGGAGGGCCCATAGGGCTGTGGTAGTGGACTATATAGGGAGGGCCCATAGGGCTGTGGTAGTGGACTATATAGGGAGGGCCATAGGGCTGTGGTAGTGGACTATATAGGGAGGGCCCATAGGGCTGTGGTAGTGGACTATATAGGGAGGGCCCATAGGGCTGTGGTAGTGGACTATATAGGAGGGCCCATAGGGCTGTGGTAGTGGACTATATAGGGAATAGGGCCCATAGGGCTGTGGTAGTGGACTATATAGGGAGGGCCCATAGGGCTGTGGTAGTGGACTATATAGGGATAGGCCCATAGGGCTGTGGTAGTGGACTATATAGGGATAGGGCCCATAGGGCTGTGGTAGTGGACTATATAGGGAGGGCCCATAGGGCTGTGGTAGTGGACTATATAGGAGGGCCCATAGGGCTGTGGTAGTGGACTATATAGGGAGGGCCATAGGGCTGTGGTAGTGGACTATATAGGGAGGGCCCATAGGGCTGTGGTAGTGGACTATATAGGGAGGGCCCATAGGGCTGTGGTAGTGACTATATAGGGAGGGCCCATAGGGCTGTGGTAGTGGACTATATAGGGAATAGGGCCCATAGGGCTGTGGTAGTGGACTATATAGGGAGGGCCCATAGGGCTGTGGTAGTGGACTATATAGGGAGGGCCCATAGGGCTGTGGTAGTGGACTATAAGGGAGGGCCCATAGGGCTGTGGTAGTGGACTATATAGGGAGGGCCCATAGGGCTGTGGTAGTGGACTATATAGGGAGGGCCCATAGGGCTGTGGTAGTGGACTATATAGGGAGGGCCCATAGGGCTGTGGTAGTGGACTATATAGGGGAAGGGCCCATAGGGCTGTGGTAGTGGGACTATATAGGGAATAGGGCCCATAGGGCTGTGGTAGTGACTATATAGGAATTAGGGCCCATAGGGCTGTGGTAGTGGACTATATAGGAGGCCCATAGGGCTGTGGTAGTGACTATATAGGGAATAGGGGCCCATAGGGCTGTGGTAGTGGACTATATAGGGAATAGGGGCCCATAGGGCTGTGGTAGTGGACTATATAGGGAGGGGCCCATAGGGCTGTGGTAGTGGACTATATAGGGAAGGCCCATAGGCTGTGGTAGTGGACTATATAGGGATGGGCCCATAGGGCTGTGGTAGTGGACTATATAGGGAGGGCCCATAGGGCTGTGGTAGTGGACTATATAGGGAAGGGCCCATAGGGCTGTGGTAGTGGACTATATAGGGAGGCCCATAGGGCTGTGGTAGTGGACTATATAGGGAGGGCCCATAGGGCTGTGGTAGTGGACTATATAGGGAGGGCCCATAGGGCTGTGGTAGTGGACTATATAGGGATGGGCCCATAGGGCTGTGGTAGTGGACTATATAGGGAGGGCCCATAGGGCTTGGTAGTGGACTATATAGGGAATAGGGCCCATAGGGCTGTGGTAGTGGACTATATAGGGAGGGCCCATAGGGCTGTGGTAGTGGGACTATATAGGGAATAGGGCCCATAGGGCTGTGGTAGTGGACTATAAAGGGAATAGGGCCCCATAGGGC
>NW_028165133.1:0-60000 GCF_964263955.1 Coregonus lavaretus
ACACACACTGACACACTGGACACACACACTGGACACACACACACACTGGACACACACACACACACACTAGACACACACACACACACACACACTAGACACACACACACACACACATACTGGACACACACACACACTGGACACACTCACACACTGGACACACACACACACTGGACACACACACACACACACACACACACACACACACACACACACACACACACACACACACACTGGACACACACACACTGGACACACTCACACTGGACACACACACATACTGGACACACACACACACACACACACACACACACACACACACACACACACACACCAGACACACACACAAACACATACACACACTAGACACACACACAAACACATACACACACTAGACACACACACACACACACACACACACACACACACTGTACACACACACACACACTGGACACACACACACACACACTGGACACACACACACTGGACAAACACACACACTGGACACACACACACACTGGACACACAAACACACAAACACACACTGGAAAAACACACAAACACACACTGTACAAATACACACACACACACACTGGACACACACACACTGGACACACACGCACACACACACCGGACACACACACACACATACACTGGACACAAACACACACACCAGACACACACACACACAAACACATACACGCACTAGACACACACACACACACACAATGAACACACACACTGGACACACTCACACTGGACATACACACACACACACTGTACACACACACACACACACTGAACACACACACTTGACACACACACACACTGTATAAATACACACACACACACTGGACACACACACACTGGACATACACGCACACACACACCGGACACACACACACACATACACTGGACACAAACACACACTCACACTAGACATACACACACACACACACACTGGACACACACACACTGGACACACACACACACGGGACACACTCACACACTGGACACACACACACACACACACACACTGGACACACACAAACTGGACACACTCACACACACCTTACACACACACACACACACATACACTGGACACACACACAAACACACACACACGCACACACACACACACACACACACACACACTGGACAAACACACACACTGGACACACATTCACACTGGACACACACACTGGACACACACACACACTGGACACATACACTGGACACACACACACACACACACACCGGACACATACACTGGACACACACACACACACACACACCGGACACACACACACATTAGACTCACACACACACACATACACACACACACACTGAACACACACACACACACACACACACACACACTGAACACACACACTGGACACACACACACACTCACACACTGGACATACACAAACACACACACACACTGGACACACATTTTGATGAAAGGAAATCCCATATAGCCTACTGGACAGGACTTTGCTATGGCATCTTCTGTTTGGGTGTCTCAGGTCAGGTCTGAGCCATGATCAGAATGTGTCTCTGTGTCTATTTCCAGCCGTGCCATTGCTACCTGTCCTAATCTAGTGTTTCACCCCTGACCTCCTCACACCGTCTCACTGTCCATGTCTGCTTTTAGCTCCCACCTCTACTTCACTGTGTTATAATGGACCTTATGCTTGTTATGTCACCTCTGTAACCAGTTATCAAACATACTGACCTTTCTGACCCTATCCCATGGCCCTACTTTCTACAACTGAACATTTAAATTCCTCTATGAGTTTTGATTAGTGTCCATTTACTTATCTATGTATTTGTATCATGGGGGTTTGTATGTGTTGAGATGATCACGTTCCAGATAAATGGTTGAACTGATTCCTGTCTCCTGTCTCATCATTATTGAATTGTTATACAGACATGTTATGAAACCCACAGTCGAGGCTAATGTTAGCACAGTGTATTGCTAGCAGAGGCAAGTGCATAGTCGAGCTAGCTAAGAAAGAGAGTTAACCAGTGATGTAAAGTACTTCAGGAAAAATACTTTAAAGTACTACTTAAGTAGTTTTTTGGGGGTATATGTACTTGACTTTACTATTCATATTTTTGACTACTTTTACTTCACTACATTCCTAAAGAAAATAATGTACTTTTTACTCCATACACTTTCCCTGACACCAAAAAGTACTCGTTGCATTTTGAATGCTTAGCAGGACAGAAAATGGTCCAATTCACGCACTTATCAAGAGAACATCCCTAATGCCTCTGATCTGGCAGACTCACTAAACACAAATGCTTCGTTTGTAAATTGTCTGAGTGTTGGAGTGTGCCTCTGGCTGAACGTACATTTTAAAAACAAGAATATCGTCTGGTTTGCTTTATGTAAGGAATTTGAAATGATTTATACTTGTACTTTTACTTTTGATACTTTAGTATATTTTAGAAATTACATTTACTTTTGATACTTAAGTATATTTAAAACCAAATACTTTTGGACTTTTACTCAAGTAGTATTTTACTGGGTGACTTTCACTTTTAGTTGAGTCATTTTCTATTAAGGTATCTTTACTTTTACTCAAATATGACAATTGGGTACTTTTTCCAGCTAGCTAAGAGAGTTAACATCGTCATGACATCAGAAAAGGACTGGAGACGGACATCGGAGTGGGAAAACAACGTGATTAAAAAGGGAGGAACATACAGTGATTAAAGGAAAGGACATTTATTCAACTGTGAAGTCGAACTTTGGAATTAAAAACAGCTAAAAGAGCGAACTTAGGAGGAAACGTCAGTGAGTGAAGATCATGTGACTGAGGTAAATATTGCTGTGGTTGAGGACAATATTGAAGTGAGTGACAATCAGGAGCCTGTTGAGAAATGAAAAATGGCTGGAATTGTTGGAAACATTGGACAGTTTGATGAAAGTATTGAGCAGTGGAGCTCATATACAGAACGGTTTGAATATTTAGTTCTTGTAAATGACATGGATGAGGACAACATTGTGCCTCCATGTTTTAGTGTAATGGGGCCAAAGACATTTAATTTACTAGGCAGCCTGCTACAGCCAGACTGTAACTGAATGCTGGGAGTCAGGAAGCAAGTACAGGAAGTGAATTTAATAATACATAGAACAAAAAAAGAAACACGAGTAGCGTACAGACATGAAACACTGAAACAGAATCAATAACGCCTGGGGAAGGAACCAAAGGGAATGACTGATATAGGGGAGGTAATCAGGAAGGGGATAGAGTCCAGGTGAGTCTGATTGGTCGCAGGGGGCGTAACGATGGTGACAGGTGTGCGTAATAATGAGCAGACTGGTGACCTGGAACGCCGGAGAGGGAGTATACGGGACACAGACAGAACAGGTAATAAGACGTGTGGGGATATTGGGGAGATACTTCAGTAGAATTTACCTGGTCCTGACTTCAATTAAACTCTGTCTGGGAAACCGCCCCTCAGTCTCTCATCTACTCTGAGCTCAGATGGGGAAACATGAGAAGAGTTTCATTCCAAAACGCTATATATCACTTTTCAGAAATGTTGGTATATTAGCATTTATTGTTTAAAGAAATTATGAAAGAGATTGGTTTGTTTTTTCACTATCTAATCATGGTATGGGGTTGTTCAATGACAGACATGTATTTGTTTAAAATCTATAATTTGATGGTTTCATATCAGAGAGACAAATAATCAAATATATGTCTGCCTCACTCTCAGAGAAATAAGTAGTACTGCTAGGTTTTACACAGTCAAATGTAAAAAATAACTACATTTTTAATAAAGAACTGTACAAATATTATATTTGTAAAATCTATACTTAAAAAATGTTTTCAAAAAATACAGTAATATGATATTTGCATTTAAAACCTTACATTTGAAATTTTAGTCATTTAGCAGATGGTCTCATCCAGGATCCGATTTCCCAAAAGTATCTTAAGGCTAAGTTCATCGTTAGAACCTTTGTAGGAGCACCGTTAAATCTCTGAGCTGTTCCCCAAAACCATCGTTATTAACGTTACACTTGAAAACGCTTGTAATCTAACGCCTGCCTCAGACCATTCGTACTCGTAGAACAGCTAAATCTCAGGGGTTAAAGAAAAAAAAAATCCTTACGTCGACCTCAGATTGATTGTCTTGTGCTAAATTAATCTCCCCTTTCACGTAAACAAGTCATGACCAACATGCTTTTAGGAAAAGAGGATCATTTCTGTAAATGTATTAAAACTGTAAATGTGACCAATTCCAGTCCCCTTGCCCAGGGTTCCCAGGGTGCTCCTGGGGAAACTTCTTGAGAAGCTCAGTTCTAAGAAGCTCAGTTCTGGTGACAAGAAAAAGGCCGTTCTACTCCAGAATGAATGAAAATACAATGACGCTGACACCATCTAAAATATAATTTCCACCTCCATGAATGAGCCCAATAAGATATTGGTAAAGATGATGTTAAATGATTTTAACATATTGAACCATATAGCCTGTATGCATGGTCTATTATCAGATGTTAAATGATTTTAACATATTGAACCATATATCCTATATTCATGGTCTATTATCAGATGGTAAATGATTTTAACATATTGAACCATATAGCCTGTATGCATGTGTAGTGTATGTTATTCGTAGGTGTTACCGTCAATCAAGGAGTCTGCTCATACTGAACGTCGATCATAAGGTTTATTCAGATCATAAGCTTCAGCATGAGTAACAGGTGACATGACACCCGGAGAGCAGTAGTGTCGTCCAATTCTGATGTCTGCTCTGACCTATCTTCTTCGTGTACCCCTATTTATAACCAATGCAACAAGATGGCTCCCTCTGCTGGCCAGTTTACAATACACTTCCTGTCTATTATATGTTACATTATACTAACAACCAACATTCCATTTCGTCATGAAAAACATTTAACAAAGGCATAATCTTCAGATACGATATTCCCCCCTTTCGAGACGAAATAAACGTCTCGAAAACAAACAGAATAAGATTATGACTATTAACCATTTATCTCATTGAATATTCTTAACCTTAAACCCAAAAACATTCTCCTCTAGAGTGTAAATACCTTTCTATGAAATACCTGTTTATGAAGTGTAAATACATTACTATGACCCATGAAGAAATCTCTATGGAGTGTAAATACATTACTATGACATATGAACAACTGTTTATGAAGTATGAACACATTACTATGAATTATGAATAAATCTCTATGAAGTATGAACACATTACTATGAATTATGAATAACTCTTTATGGAGTGTAAATACATTACTATGAATTATGAATATATCTCTATGGAGTGTGAGAGCGAAAAACTGTCCAGCAGCCATCCATCCATATCAATCAAGACAGTAAAATTCTCTCACCGTCCCTCTGCCCCAGGCAACCACCGTCGGTACTCCAGATAACCTCATAACTCATGTAAATGCATTTGAAACTATGATGTAATTAAATACCCATGTAAACAAAATCCTATCCATAAATATCCACTCTCAGGCTGGTCAACCCATAGGACCTGAAAGGGAATCTCTCCCTGCTTAAACATTCTGTCCCTAACCCCATCGAAACAAACAAAAGCATCTACGATCCTCATCTGCATTCAATAACCTCAAACATAATTATACTAAAATCAATACCTAAGAATATGACACAATTATGTATTACACATGTCTATATTTCATTGCAGACACTGGAATGTAGTCCACTACACTTCGTCTCCCTGTAATGTCCTCTTCCAATGGACTTGTTGATGATGGAATCAGCCACACCCTCCTTGTTTCATCTCCTCCAGTCATATTGTCTTTGTTTGAGTATTCCAATCTCCACATGCTTCTGGAATGACAAGAAAATAAACGACCAAACAGTATCCTTTGCAAAACAACCACTTTCAAATTAAACCTCCATTTCACCTAAGAATTTAAAAAATGATACATAAATGATGCATGAATCACATTATCCATTCCCCCCATTGATTCATAAATCACACTAAAAATCATACTAAATTTGAAAAAACAATTTGAAAAATCATCAAATAATCCAAAATGATATTTATCCCTCAGTTCCACTTGTCCATCTTTATCCAGATCAGGAACAGTCCACACCGGCATCTGAGTGTTGTCTCCAGGCACCACTTCTCCAACCTATCTCAATCTCATAACTTTCTCAAAAGTCAGTACAAACATCACACAGTGTTATCAAAGCTTAAACTATAATCTGACCCATCACTGCCCCTACTGGCCTAATTGATATTGCAACCAAATCCTTTCAAATGCATCCCTTACAATGCATCCATAACCCCAGTGATATTATCTGAACTATCTGGACTCACAGTAATACACTAATATTTATCAATATTATCTTCCCAAATGTTACACCATACCATAAATGAAGTCCCCCCTTCTCCCTTAAACTTATTCTTCAATGATAGGCTTGAAGACTATGACATGTCGCCATGTGTCTGCTAAATGACTGAAATGTAAATGTAATGTCACCCTTTTAACCCTAGATTTAGCTGTGTCCAATGCTATCCCTCTTATAATGGTAAAACCTCATATGGAAGCTTCAACGTTGACCTGTAACAACATCCTATCCCCATAGGGTAAGAATATACTCTATCATAATTTCCCCTTATCCTCTAAAATTCCCATAGTCACATTGTCAGTCAAAAGCTAATCTTTTAACCATCAAAGTCCTGCTCTTCTTACTACCTGATATATAAAAAGTAACCTATTATTTGTCATTACTACCCTTAAGGTCATACTTATCCAAAGTTATCATCTAACATCCCAATCTGATCTTTCCATAAACATACCCCTTACCTCATATGTTTCATTAGAACAAACAACTTTTAGCCCTCAATATTTCACCTGAATACTTCAGAGTTTGCAATTACCTGATTTTACTTTCCCTCTTATAATGCTCATAGGGTAATCCCTTCACCCAAGAACACTTAAACCCTACTGGTCTGACAACTACATTATTTTATCGGTCAATGACTGTTGCCGATACCACAGTCATGACAAAGCATAACATTTACCCACACCCGTCAGAGGCCGCGCGACCGTCTAACACGTCTTGGGCTGGCATCCCCAACAGACATCAACCCTCAAGATTCCTCACTGACCCCACAGAATGAGTTAATCTATCTCTAATTTCCACAACAGAGGAACGAGCAGCACTGATCAGATGCCCCCCCCCTCTGTCATCAAAATCAAAAGACCTCATCCTGCAGCTTCCATGACGAATCTCTCTTCTCCATTTCAGATTAATCTATATTGTTTCTATTAATATCGGCTCTCCTTTTTTAACCCTATTCGTAATAACCTAAACCCCTGAGTCTCTCTTGCTGCCTCCTTCAATTTCAGAAAAGTTGTTGTCATCCTTCCTACATTTGCTATTACCATCATATCATTAATCCCTTCCAAAGTTACCATTAAAGTAGTTGATTTAGCTGCTGTATTAACCCTAATTACTTCTAGTGCAAAATTTCCCATATCCTATGTGTATTATTCACTGTTGGAGTGACTACTGTCCATTCAGTTCTACTCCTCCTGAACTCCCTCAATGACTGTGAAAACTTCCACAGACTTCAAATCTTCCATTATAAGCGTTACTTTATGAATTACATTGCCCGTTAACCAATAATTCCTAACCGAAACAAATTCTAATGCTTGCCCTAAATAAGTACACATATATTCTCCCTAACCTTTCTCTATAATATTACGCAACATAAGTGAACAGTCACTCCTAACCCTATTCCAAACTATACCTCCTTCTACTCCTGGTCCTGATAACAATACTTATTCTCCATAATTATCTCTCCATATGAGAGAAACGTCCCCATCTTAAACCCTAATAAGTATTTTTCCCCCTAAAATTGGTGCTGTATTGGTTCCCTTATAATCAAATGCAATATGTTTATGACTTTAATACCTATCAATGTTGAAAGAGTTAAATTGCTTCTCCCTGTTGTTATAATAGACTGAAGTGTTAATGTCCTTAGTTACTCCTAGTTTTCCCCAAAGGAAAAAAAAATGGTCTTTGCTTGTACTTCCATCTATCACCACTAGTGTCACTTTTTCCCCCTTTCAGTTCTACCTCTAAACTTTAAACTTTTGATTACACAAAATACACCTATAATGACATTGATCTCCCTGCTGGAAACTGTAAATATAGATACTCAATCACCCTCAATCTTCTCTTATCATTCAGCAACACATACTTTCTCAATGCATCTGCTCCTAACCGATCTAAACTCCTCCCCTATCTTCCCACTAAACGTTAAAATGTCCTTCCTCACTGTTCTCTCTCTGTCTTACTACTAACTTTGAAACTTAGCTTACTGTCTCAGAGTTCCTTCACCCCTAGTTCTCCTAACCTATTTTAATCTAATCTTTTCTCTCATAACATTTAAAACCTTTTCCCCTGATTTATTGACAAAATCTCTTACCACCAAATTTTAGAATATGTGATTGGGAAAGTTCCCCACCTGCTTCTGACTCATTACACACAGACTTGGCAAAACCGACTAAACACCTTTTAGCCTAACCTCAAATCTCTTAGTGTAAGAATGTAACCCAAAATAACAGTCACCCCTATTAAGTTTTTTCCCAGACAGATTGTCTAACAGGCAATCTAATACATTATCATCCTTCCTATGATATTTATCTTTTAAGCAAATGATTCCCCAAAAACCCTACTTTTTAAAATAGTCTCCCAGACAGTCAGTCGTCTATTGTGCCTCTGATTGACTACTTCAATTTACACCATGCATCTCTTCCCACAATGTCATTGGTATATTGTCTCTTTTAATTCCTATTTGACTTCTATAGCAGAGCTCAATTGATTCCCTAAGAGTATTTAAACTGTTTTACTACCTCAAATCCCTATCCTAATTAGTTTACTTTACAGAGTGATATGTTTAACCTCTTTAGACTGAACCCAGATAAGTTTTCCCCTATTCACTATCACTTCTAATTGTCGGTTGTTTCAACTGTTAGCTATTTTCTCTTCTTCTCTAATCAAGGCTCTCAGCAATGCACCCATTCCGGATATTCTCGGCACTCTAGAATATTTAGTGTTCACCTGAAGCACAGGTGATCTTCACTTGCTCGTTGATCTTCCTCTGTTTCTTCTTCTCCAATTATGTGTCTGTCCAGAAACTGACCGTCGATATGGAACATCTGGTCCCCCCTTGGTTGGTACAATTGCCTTTGATATTGTTCAGTTAAAGCTGTAACAGTGATTGTTGATTTGATTCACTCTGATTCTTCATAACCAACACTTATTTTCTTCTTCTCCACCACCCGTTATAAGTTGTATTTGATAGAGTTTTCTTCGTCCGGTTCTTCTCGTTGTGGACCTATCAGTATTCTCTATCAGTATTCTTCAAAAGGTTATCTTCTAAGTTCTGTCCTTGAAATATCGTCTTCCATCATCTTCTTACTTTTCTTCAGCATCTTTGCCTCCATGTATTCTTCTTCTCCTCCAATTCTTGCCACTTCCTTCTGATCACAGAGTCACCTCCACCCATGACCTCTCATCATCATCATCCTCTTCTCCTTAAGTTCCCAGACATCCCGATTTTCCTTCCTTCTTCTGGATTCATCTTCATCGTTGTTTCTGCTCATATTCGTCTTCATCTCTGATGCCACAATCACCCTGCTGGATGATGTCTTTCTGCTGAATCCATATGTGAGAATGGTGTACTAACTTCTGCCATTAGTCTCTCCTAACACTAGTCTACTTTGATTAAAAAATGACTATTTTAATCAATTTCCCCCTATATCAAGCCCTTTATATTCCTTTATTGTGAACTATCCTATTTTAGACTATTTAAGTTATATAGACTTCCCCCCTGTAATTCTTAATATAACCTAACAACTCCAAATAAATCCAAATAAGTAAATTAAAAATCCTGAATAATTAAAACCAATTTTTATTCCTATATCCTATGTCACCACCTTATCCATTAGTGTTGAGTATATTACCACAGCCCATCAACTGCCATTAAATGCAAGTTAGTCATCTTCAGACTAAAATACCCCTAAACAAAGCCTTTAACCCCTTGCTCTATAACCCCTAATTATCATAAATTTAAAGAATAATGTCAGTACCTGATTTCCAATCGAACTGCAATCCAGCCCAGTGATGCACATAGCCTCCAAAATGGAACTTTTATTGAAATAGAATTTGCCAAGCCCCTTGCAAAATCGTCATAACATCACATATCCTGTTAGGGAAAGATCTTGTAACCATAATCAGTACCAAACCCTTTTTGACTTGATCCTCTGCCACGTGACGTGATCACTTCCTGTATCTCCTCACTCCTCTCACTTAGCGTTCCTCTCATATGACAGAAGAACAAAGACACAACATAACATTTAGTCGTTAATGCAGTCACTGAGTATCTCCAACCATTCAATATTCGTTTGTTCTACATTATTCACTCTAAGACTAAACTCAGAATTAAATAAATCGCTCAAAAACCTTTTTATTTTTTATTTTAATCCGTTATTTAATTCTTTAATTAAATGTATTATAATCCGCTACCATATATCTAATTTATAAATTCAATAGGCTACAAAGCAAGTTTCATCTTCAACCAATCTCTAAACTAGAATACTCGTGCTAAAATCTCTCTGTCTGTGTGTTTCTCCGTCTCCCTGCAGCCCCCATGTGTTGTTTTGCAGAATCCCACGCATGCGCAAATATCATTTATTACATAGATCGCTCCAAAACATTTCATTTAATCTTAATCGTTTTATTTTAATTAATTATACTCCGTCAACATATATTTGATCTATAAATGTACTACATCGCCAAATAGTTTAACGTTCACATAACAGTTCCTTTAACGATTTTAAAAGTCGTGTTCACCTCTCTCTTCCGGTAGCCCTTACCCCTGAAAAGAAGCCTGAAACAATCACATGACCGTACTGGCCACCATTTTGTTCCGTCGCCTCAGCACGACCGCATGTCGAAGATTCAGTGCCGTAAACCAAAACGTGTCCTAATCTCGTGTCATAAACTCCCCCTTTCTGTAGTGTAGTGTCGCAAAATTAAACGCATGCGCACAACCATTCAAAAATACTTTTCACCGTGGAAGAAAGATTCTCTCTTCTCTCTCCCCAAACAGAAAGAATAACAGCCAGCTGTAACTTCATTTCCCCCTTATAGTCAAACAACATTTAACAGCGCTCACAAAACATACAACCTGACTTACAGACAGTGACAAGTTTAAGAGACTTTCACCCATCGCAATGGAATCTCTAAGGATATCCATTAGCATGTAGCACGCAATACAATTAGCATTCAACCTTAGCAGCTAGCTTAGCCTACGGTACATCGTGACACAAAACACAATTAACACTAGCCTCCACCTCAGCCACCATGATGTAGCATGACAAAAAATTAGCCTTTAGCCTCAAGCCTTAGCATTTAGCATTTCACCACGATGTACCACGTGACCCGAACCATACAATCAAGCCTTAGCAACGAGGCACCACGTGGCCTGAAACAATCCAGCCTTAACACCAACCTCCAGCTAAGTGTAGCCTACTAGCTATACAAATGAACACCCCGCACCGTGGCCCAATCATTTTCCATGATTATCAATAATATCTCCTTCTAACTTTGTGTTGCCGTAAGTTCTGGATAATCATAGAGAGGTTACCCCAAGCATTATAGTTCGTCAACCATACGATGAGTATATAACATACATATAATCCATCCAGCTTAATAATTCCCTGAATTAACCATACACCACATAACGCGTTGCAAGGATTTTATGGCCCATTCCTATGAATCGCCTCGATTCGAGGGCTTTTCCAGATTCCCCGGTGCCCTAATTATGCAGACGTCTTCCAACCTTTATTCTCTACCAATCCATTGTCCTAAACATGCTATTATTCCCCATTTACCCATCAACCCAATTTAGAATATTTGTTATCAGACTCCGAATCAACAACAACACCATACCTCAATAACGACCCAAGTACTTTTAACTGTGCACCGTCAAAGCCCTCTCCCCAATCAACGAAATGACTAGGGTCCAAAGTTTGTGAATCATCTCACCTTTAGCCGGCTTGAACAATAGTCAATTCACGAATCCAGGAAAGGGACCAATAACGATGCAATCAATATCTCAGCGGAGCCTCCATTATGTAGTGTATGTTATTCGTAGGTGTTACCGTCAATCAAGGAGTCTGCTCATACTGAACGTCGATCATAAGGTTTATTCAGATCATAAGCTTCAGCATGAGTAACAGGTGACATGACACCCGGAGAGCAGTAGTGTCGTCCAATTCTGATGTCTGCTCTGACCTATCTTCTTCGTGTACCCCTATTTATAACCAATGCAACAAGATGGCTCCCTCTGCTGGCCAGTTTACAATACACTTCCTGTCTATTATATGTTACATTATACTAACAACCAACATTCCATTTCGTCATGAAAAACATTTAACAAAGGCATAATCTTCAGATACGATACATGGTCTATTATCAGATGTTAAATGATTTTAACATATTGAACCATATAGCCTGTATGCATGGTCTATTATCAGATGTTCTATTAGCAATAAGCATGATCACCTGACGCCCAACGGATGCAGCATAGTGGCTATAAATGAAGCATGGGGTTTGTCCATCTGCATTTACCCCATTGGACACAACTTCCTGATTATTATTATTATTTATTATTATTATTATACACTCAGAATTGTTGTTGGGGGGGTTTCTATTACAAAGTGTGTAATTGCCCTTTTAAGATGCCATTGCCCCTTTAAGAGCTCTGTTGCAAATGTTCCTAAACCATGCTTGATACTCCGGTTTTAAGATGCCGTTGCCCCTTTAAGAGCTCTGTTGTGAATGTTCCTAAACCATGCTTGATATTCCGGTTTTAAGATGCCGTTGCCCCTTTAAGAGCTCTGTTGTGAATGTTCCTAAACCATGCTTGATACTCCGGTTTTAAGAAGCCGTTGCCCCTTTAAGAGCTCTGTTGCAAATGTTCCTAAACCATGCTTGATACTCCGGTTTTAAGATGCTGTTGCCCCTTTAAGAGCTCTGTTGTGAATGTGCCTAAACCATGCTTGACACTCCAGTTGTTACTGCATTTTAAAAACAATGCATTAGCACAATTGTAGGAGTATAGAAATAAACGTGTTATCAATGGAAAGATTGGATCCCCCTCTTTTTTTAACAAAGGTCAAAACTGCTTTCAAAAGTGTTTTCCCCGTGATTGCATTAAGAGTTGTTGTTCGTTGACTGCTTGAATAAACGGCCCTACAAAGGCAAAGAGCAGTAACTAGAAAACAGTACAACTGAAGACAAAAAAGACTTTAAAGTTGTTTTTGCTGTTCAGCCAAATATGTCGTAGGTAGATAAGTATAAATGCACTGATGCATCATCTTATTATGACCACTGATCTGACCTATGACCCCTAAAATGCTGATACTGCACTCTGCCTTTGTATGACCTTAAACAGCTGTATGGGTCATGCAAAAGCAAAGTGCAGTAACTAAAAATCTGAATGTGTTTATCCAGCTTAATTGTTGTTTTTTATGGTGTTATGTAGTTGTGTTTTCATGTTTTGAATGTTGTATTGTAGCAACCCTCAAGCTGTTTTTATCCATAAGGTAAGAACTATTTCATCACGGAGAATGTTTATACAGTGGGGGAAAAAAGTATTTAGTCAGCCACCAATTGTGCAAATTCTCCCACTTAAAAAGATGAGCGAGGCCTGTAATTTGCATCATAGGTACACGTCAACTATGACAGACAAAATGAGAATTTTTTTTCCAGAAAAACACATTGTAGGATTTTTTATGAATTTATTTGCAAATTATGGTGGAAAATAAGTATTTGGTCAATAAATATACCCTTTGTTGGCAATGACACAGGTCAAACGTTTTCTGTAAGTCTTCACAAGGTTTTCACACACTGTTGCTGGTATTTTGGCACATTCCTCCATGCAGATCTCCTCTAGAGCAGTGATGTTTTGGTGCTGTCGCTGGGCAACACGGACTTTCAACTCCCTCCAAAGATTTTCTATGGGGTTGAGATCTGGAGACTGGCTAGGCCACTCCAGGACCTTGAAATGCTTCTTACGAAGCCACTCCTTCGTTGCCCGGGCGGTGTTTTTGGGATCATTGTCATGCTGAAAGACCCAGCCACGTTTCATCTTCAATGCCCTTGCTGATGGAAGGAGGTTTTCACTCAAAATCTCACGATACATGGCCCCATTCATTCTTTCCTTTACACGGATCAGTCGTCCTGGTCCCTTTGCAGAAAAACAGCCCCAAAGCATAAAGTTTCCACCCCCTTGCTTCACAGTAGGTATGGTGTTCTTTGGATGCAACTCAGCATTCTTTGTCCTCCAAACACGACGAGTTGAGTTTTTACCAAAAAGTTATATGTGGCAATGTGACCACACCATACCAGGTCCCGCCCTAAAAGAAGACAATGTTTAAGTGTTCAAATGTAGTCCATGAAGAGGTATTAGGATTATGTGCACAGCTATTCTGCCGTACAATTGCAAACTGCTGCTACACATTTGGTCAAAGATGAGTTCAGACCTAAATCAGACTTCGTAGTATCTGTTATATCTTGTGACAAAGTGTCCTGGTTCAATTATCTTCCGTTTCAGAGAAAATGGAGGGTCAAATTTGATGTATCTACAAAATCCCAGTAAAAACCAAGGAAACAGCAGTAAGTGGGGTTACTGCCATCTGGCTTTGTTCCACCATGTTCTACTGCAGTTACTACGGTTTTCCTTGGTATTCTATCAGGCTCTGAGTTCAGGCCATCCCGACCATGACACTCACCCTCACACACTCCATGAGACAGCCAGTGATCCAGTTATCACCAGAATAAACATGGCACAATCACGGGGAAACATTATGGTTTAACTCGCATTGAAATGCAAAATACCCAGATAATGGTAAGAAAGATATCAAACAAAATATTGAAACGCTCACTAACATAAAGAAAAGGTCAGAATTGATATTAATACAAAGTCACATAAGGATAAACATTCTCCGTGATGAAATAGTTCTTAACTTATGGATAAAAAAAGCTTGAGGGTTGCTACAATACAACATTCCAAACATGAAAACACAACTACACAAAACCATTAAAAACAACAAGAAAGCTGGATAAACACATTTAGATTTTTTAGATACTGCACTTTGTTTTTGCATGACCCATACAGCTGTTTATCGTCATACAAAGGCAGAGTGCAGTATCAGCATTTTAGGGGTCAAAGGTCAGATCAGTGGTCATAATAAGATGATACATCAGTGCATTTACACTTATCTACCTACGACATATTTGGCTGAACAGCAAAAACAACTTTAAAGCCTTTTTTGTCTTCAGTTGGACTGTTTTCTAGTTGATGCGCTTTGCCTTTGTAGGGCCGTTTATTCAAGCAGTCAATGGACAACAACTCTTAATGCAATCACGGGGAAAACACTTTTGAAAGCAGTTTTGACCTTTGTTAAAAAAAGAGGGGGATCCAAGCTTTCCATTGATAACACGTTTATTTCTATACTCCTACAATTGCGCTAATGCATTGTTTAAAAAATGCAGTTACAACTGGAGTATCAAGCATGGTTTAGGATCATTCACAACAGAGCTCTTAAAGGGGCAACGGCATCTTAAAAGGGCAACTTTGTAATAGAAACCCCCCCAACAACAATTCTGAGTGAATAATAATAATAATACATAATAATAATAATCAGGATGTCGTGTCCAATGGGGTAAATGCAGATGGACAAACCCCATGCTTCATTTATAGCCACTATGCTGCATCCGTTGGGCTACAGGTGATCATGCTTATTGCTAATAGCACATCTGATAATAGACCATGAATACAGGCTATATGGTCCAATATGTTAAAATCATTTAACATCTGATAATAGACCATGCATACAGGATATATGGTTCAATATGTTAAAATCATTTAACATCTGATAATAGACCATGCATTAAGGATATATGGTTCAATATGTTAAAATCATTTAACATCATCTTTACCAATATCTTATTGGTGTCACGGTTTCGGCCGAGGCTGCGTCTCTCCCTTGTTCGGGCAGGCTTCGGCGTTCGTTGTCTCCGGAGTACTAGCTGCCACCGTTGTATGTTTCATGTTCGTTTGCTTCTGTCTAAGTGTTGTCACACCTGTTTTCATTCAGTGTCATTAGTGTCCTATTTAGTTCCCGTTGTGTGTGTCAGGTGTTGTGTATTATTGTTTTGTGTCAGACGTGTTTTCGCTCGGTTGAGCTTCTCTCCACTGCGCTGGAGTTACGCACCTGTTTGTGCGCTGTTCTGTTTCATTTTCGCCTTCGTGCGTATTTCGCCTTCGGGCAAGAGTTGTCCGTTTGCCGTGTTTTCGGCTCAATACAAGTTTGTTGGATTATCCGTCTGCGTCCTGCATTTGATTCTGCCACTACACCTACAGCACACCTTGACAGAATAATACAACACCTATGGAATCAGCAGGAGCCGCAGCAGCCCAGGCGACTCTGGAGGACAGGGTCCGGGAGCAAGGGGACCAGATCCTGCAGATGGGGACCGCCCTGCAGGAGGTGATCACCACCATCCGAGGCTGGGGGACGCCTCCACCGCCACCCTCCGTGCCAGCACCATCGGCCAGTCAGCCTAGTCCCGCACCAGAACCCAGAGGAGTCCGACTCTCGCTCCCGAGGGCTTACGATGGGACCGCAGCCGGGTGCCAGGGTTTCCTTCTCCAGGTGGAGCTGTACCTGGCCACCGTGCATCCGGCGCCCTCGGGACATGAGAGCGTGTCCGCCCTGATCTCCTGCCTGTCCGGGAATGCGTTGGAATGGGCCAACGCGGAGTGGAGGAGGATCGACGCGGACACCATCACGTACAACGAGTTCTCCCGCCGCTTCAAGACGGTGTTTGACCATCCCCCGGAGGGGAAAGCGGCGGGGGAGCGTCTGGTCTTCCTCCGGCAGGGGAGGAGGAGTGCTCAGGAGTTCGCCCTCGAATTCCATACTCTAGCGGCAGATGCAGGGTGGAATGATCGGGCCCTCGTCGATCACTACAGGTGTAGTCTACGAGAGGACGTCCGTCGGGAGCTGGCCTGTAGGGACACCAGCCTCACGTTCGACCAGTTGGTCGACATGTCCATCAGGCTGGATAACCTGCTAGCTACCCGCGGGCGTTCCGAGGGGGGTCCGTCCATTTCACCCTCCAGCGCTTCCGAGCCGTGCCCCATGGAGCTCGGGGGTGCTGGCGCTAGAGAGAGGAGGGGTCGGCTTGCTAGGGGGTCCATCCCTTGCACCAACTGTGGTCGGGGAGGACACACCGCGGCTAGGTGCTGGGGATGGCCTCCTAGGGGAGAGGACGACAGGTCCCGCACTGGGGATTCCCTCCAGGTGAGTAGGCGCCCCACTCACCCAGAGCTCTCTGTTGCACATTTTTGTATGCCTGTGCGTTTTCCACAGGTAGCACCTCATTCCCAGCATAAGGCGCTGGTAGATTCAGGCGCGGCTGGGAATTTTATTGATAAAAAGTTTTGTTTAGCGTTAGGGATTCCCCTTCTTCCTGTTGATGTTCCTTTCCCCGTTCATGCCCTAGATAGCCGTCCGTTGGGTACGGGCTTGATCAGGGAGGTCACGGCGCCACTTAGGATGTGTGCGCAGGGGGGTCATCAGGAGATGATTCAGTTATTTCTGATTGACTCTCCTGCGTATCCGGTGGTGCTGGGCATGCCCTGGTTGAGTACCCATAACCCATCCATTTCGTGGCAGGAGAGGGCTCTGATGGAGTGGTCTGCTCAGTGTGTGGGTAGATGTTTGGGCGTTTCCGTAGGGGCTACCTCGGTGGAGAGTCCAAACCAGGTGCCCGCATTGCACGTTCTCCCTGAGTATGGGGATTTGGCTATTGCGTTTAGTAAGGCGAGGGCGACGCAGTTGCCGCCCCATAGGCAGGGAGATTGTGCGATAGACCTCCAGGCAGGAGCTGCGCTCCCACGGAGCCATGTGTATCCTCTGTCTCAAGAGGAGAAGAAAGCTATGGAGACTTACATAGACGAATCTCTGAGACAAGGATACATACGGCCTTCCACTTCCCCTGCGTCCTCGAGTTTCTTTTTTGTGAAGAAAAAGGATGGTGGTTTGCGCCCGTGCATCGATTACCGTGGTCTCAATCAGATTACGGTGAAGTACAGTTATCCACTCCCGCTGATTGCGACCATGACTGAGTCGTTGCATGGGGCGCGTTTCTTCACAAAATTAGATCTCAGGAGCGCATACAACTTGGTGCGCATCAGGGAGGGCGATGAATGGAAGACAGCCTTTAGTACCACCTCGGGCCATTACGAGTATCTGGTCATGCCATACGGGTTGATGAACGCTCCGTCAGTTTTCCAATCATTCGTGGATGAGATCTTCAGGGACATGCAGGGGCAGGGGGTGGTTGTGTACATTGATGACATTCTCGTGTACTCGCCTACCCGTGTCGAGCATGTGGCCCTGGTGCGTAGAGTGTTGCGGAGGCTGGTGGAGCACGACCTGTATGTGAAGGCAGAGAAGTGTCTGTTTTTCCAGGAGTCGGTCTCCTTTTTGGGGTATCGGTTGTCTGCGTCAGGGGTGAAGATGGAGGTAGACCGGGTGTCGGCCGTGCGTAATTGGCAAACACCAACCACTGTGAAGGAGGTGCAGCAGTTTTTGGGGTTTGCGAATTACTACCGGAGGTTTATCCGGGGTTTTGGACAGGTGGCAGCTCCCATCACGTCTCTGTTGAAGGGGGGTCCGGTGCGTCTGCAGTGGTCGGCCGAGGCGGACAGGGCGTTTGGGAGGCTGAAGGACCTGTTTACCTCGGCCCCGGTGCTGGCGCATCCGGATCCCTCTTTGCCGTTCCAGGTAGAGGTGGACGCGTCAGAGGCCGGTCTAGGAGCCGTGCTTTCACAACGGTCTGGCGCGCCACCTAAACTCCGCCCCTGTGCTTTTTATTCTAAGAAGCTCAGTCCGGCGGAGCGGAACTATGACGTAGGGGACAGGGAGCTGTTAGCCGTGGTACAGGCCTAAAAGGTGTGGAGGCACTGGCTTGAGGGGGCTCAACACCCTTTCCTCATTTTGACGGACCACCGTAACCTGGAGTACATCCGGGCGGCGAGGAGGCTGAACCCTCGCCAGGCAAGATGGAATATGTTCTTGACCAGGTTTACTTTTAAGATCACGTACATCCCTGGGTCACAGAATGGTAAGGCAGATGCGCTGTCTCGGCGGTATGACACGGAGGAGAGGTCCGTGGAGCCCACTCCCATACTGCCGGAGTCGTGTCTGGTGGCACCGGTAGTGTGGGAGGTCGATGCTGAACTCGAGCGGGCGTTACGCACCGACCCTAGTCCACCACAGTGCCCGGAGGGTCGGAAGTACGTTCCGCTCGAGGTTCGGGATCGATTGATCTATTGGGCTCACACGTCACCCTCCTCTGGACATCCGGGTATCGGCCGGACAGTGCACTGTCTTAGTGCCAAGTACTGGTGGCCCACGTTGGCAAGGGATGTGAGGGTTTATGTTTCCTCCTGCTCAGTGTGCGCCCAGTGTAAGGCGCCTAGACATCTGCCTAGGGGTAAGTTACTACCCGTGCCACAACGACCATGGTCCCACCTCTCGGTGGATTTCCTTACTGACCTTCCTCCTTCACAGGGGAATATCACTATACTGGTCGTTGTGGACCGGTTTTCTAAGGCCTGTCGTTTGCTCCCCATGCCGGGCCTTCCTACCGCCCTGCAAACTGCCGAGGCCCTGTTCACCCATGTGTTCCGGCACTACGGGGTACCTGAGGATATTGTGTCTGATCGGGGTCCCCAATTTACCTCCAGAGTCTGGAGGGCCTTTATGGAGCGGTTGGGGGTCTCGGTGAGCCTCACCTCGGGTTACCACCCGGAGAGTAATGGGCAGGTGGAACGTGTAAACCAGGATGTGGGCAGGTTTCTTAGAACATACTGCCAGGACCAGCCGGAGGAGTGGGCAAGGTACGTTCCCTGGGCCGAAATGGCCCAGAATTCCCTACGCCATTCCTCCACTAACCTAACCCCTTTCCAATGTGTGTTAGGTTACCAGCCGGTTCTGGCACCCTGGCAGCAGAGCCAGATCGAGGCTCCTGCGGTGGATGAGTGGGCGAGGCGCTCGGAGGAGACATGGAACGCTGCACACGTCCACCTGCAGCGGGCCCTCCGACGTCATAAGGCGAGCGCTGATCTCCACCGCAGTGAGGGACCGGTGTACGCACCTGGTGATCGAGTCTGGCTCTCTACCAGGAACCTGCCCCTCCGCCTGCCCTGTCGGAAACTGGGTCGGCGGTTTGTAGGGCCATTTAAAGTCCTGGGAAGGTTGAACGAGGTGTGTTATAAATTACAGCTACCTGTTGAATATAAAAGTATTAACCCCTCGTTCCATGTGTCCCTTCTCAGGCCGGTGGTAGCTGGCCCACTCCAAGACAGTGAGATCAGGGAGACTCCTCCGCCCCCATTGGACATCGAGGGGGCACCGGCGTACTCCGTGAGGTCCATCTTGGATTCGAGACGTTGGATGGGGGGTCTCCAGTATCTAGTGGAGTGGGAGGGGTACGGTCCGGAGGAGCGGTGCTGGGTGCCGAGGGGAGACATTTTGGACCCGTCTCTCCTGACGGAATTCCATCGTGGACACCCGACGCGCCCGGCTCCGCGTCCTCCGGGTCGTCCCCGAGGCCGGAGTCAGCGCACGTCTGGAGCCGCGCGTCAAGGGGGGGGTACTGTCACGGTTTCGGCCGAGGCCGCGTCTCTCCCTTGTTCGGGCAGGCTTCGGCGTTCGTTGTCTCCGGAGTACTAGCTGCCACCGTTGTATGTTTCATGTTCGTTTGCTTCTGTCTAAGTGTTGTCACACCTGTTTTCATTCAGTGTCATTAGTGTCCTATTTAGTTCCCGTTGTGTGTGTCAGGTGTTGTGTATTATTGTTTTGTGTCAGACGTGTTTTCGCTCGGTTGAGCTTCTCTTCACTGCGCTGGAGTTACGCACCTGTTTGTGCGCTGTTCTGTTTCATTTTCGCCTTGGTGCGTATTTCGCCTTCGGGCAAGAGTTGTCCGTTTGCCGTGTTTTCGGCTCAATACAAGTTTGTTGGATTATCCGTCTGCGTCCTGCATTTGATTCCGCCACTACACCTACAGCACACCTTGACAATTGGGCTCATTCATGGAGGTGGAAATTACATTTCAGATGGTGTCAGCATCATTGTATTTTCATTCATTCTGGAGTCAAATGGCCTTTTTCTTGTCACCAGAACTGAGCTTCTTAGAACTGAGCTTCTCAAGAAGTATCCCCAGGAGGACCCTGGGAACCCTGAGCAAGGGGACTGGAATTGGTCAAATTTGCAGTTTTAATACATTTACAAAAATTATCCTCTTTTCCTTAAAGCATGACGGTCATGACTTGTTTACGTGAAAGGGGAGATTAATTTAGCACAAGACAATCAATCTGAGATTGACGTAAGGCTTTTTTTTGCTTTAACCCCTGAGATTAAGCTGTTCTACGAGTACGAATGGTCTGAGGCAGGCGTTAGATTACAAGCGTTATCCAGTGTAACGTTAATAACGATGGTTTTGGGGAACTGCTCAGAGATTTAACGATGCTCCTACAAAGGTTCTAATGATGAACTTAGCCTTAAGATGCTTTTGGGAAACCGGATCCTGGATGAGACCATCTGCTAAATGACTAAAATGTCAAATGTAAGGTTTTAAATACCAATATCATATTACTGTATTTTTTGAAAACAGGGGAGGGAATGGCCGGCAGGGATGTAGCTCAGTTGGTAGAGCATGGCGTTTGCAACGCCAGGGTTGTGGGTTCGATTCCCACAGGGGGCCAGTATGAAAAAATATATATTTAAAAAATAATGAATGCACTCACTAACTGTAAGTCGCTCTGGATAAGAGCGTCTGCTAAATGACTAAAATGTAAATTAAAATGTTATTGAACAACCCCATACCATGATTAGATAGTGAAAAAACACACCAATATCTTTCATAATTACTTTAAACAATAAAAGCTAATTTACCAACATTTCTGAAAAGTGATATATAGCGTTTTGGAATGAAACTCTTCTCATGTTTCCCCATGTGAGCTCAGAGTAGATGAGAGACTGAGGGGCGGTTTCCCAGACAGAGTTTAATTGAAGTCAGGACCAGGTAAATTCTACTGAAGTATCTCCCCAATATCCCCACACGTCTTATTACCTGTTCTGTCTGTGTCCCGTATACTCCCTCTCCGGCGTTCCAGGTCACCAGTCTGCTCATTATTATGCACACCTGTCACCATCGTTACGCCCCCTGCGACCAATCAGACTCACCTGGACTCCATCACCTTCCTGATTACCTCCCCTATATCAGGCACTCCCTTTGGTTCCTTCCCCAGGCGTTATTGATTCTGTTTCAGGGCTTCATGTCTTTACGCTACTCCTGTTTAATGTTTTGTTCTATGTATTATTAAATTAACTTCCTGTACTTGCTTCCTGACTCCCAGCGTACAAGTTACAGTCTGGCTGTAGCAGGCTGCCTAGTAAATTAAATGTCTTTGGCCCCCATTACACTAAAACATGGAGGCACAATGTTGTCCTCATCAATGTAATTTAAAAGAACAAAATATTCAAACCGTTCTGTATATGAGCTCCACTGCTCAATACTTTCATCAAACTGTCCAATGTTTCCAACATTTCCAATAATTTTTCGTATCTCAATAAGCTCCTGATTGTCACTCACTTCAATATTGTCCTCAACCACAGCAATATTTTCCTCAGTCACGTGATCTTCATTCACTTCACTCACTGACGTTTCCTCCTAAATTCGCTCATTTAGCAGATTTAATTAAAAGGTTTGTCTTCACAGTTGAATAAATGTCCTTTCCTTTAATCACTGTATATTCCTCCTTTTTAATCACGTTGTTTTCCTACTCCGATGTACGTCTCGAGTCCTTTTCTGCCATCCATGACGATGTTAACTCCAGTGGTGGAAAAAGTACCCAATTGTCATACTTGAGTAAAAGTGAAGATACCTTAATAGAAAATGACTCAACTAAAAGTGAAAGTCACCCAGTAAAATACTATTTGAGTAAAAGTCTAAAAGTATTTGGTTTTATATATACTTAAGTATCAAAAGTAAATGTAATTGCTAAAATATACTTTAGTATCAAAGGTAAAAGTACAAGTATAAATCATTTCAAATTCCTTACATAAAGCAAACCAGACGATTTTCTTGTTTTTAAAATTTACATTCAGCCAGAGGCACACTCCAACACTCAGACAATTTACAAACAAAGCATTTGTGTTTAGTGAGTCTGCCAGATCAGAGGCAGTAGGGATGTTCTCTTGATAAGTGTGTGAATTGGACCATTTTCTGTCCTGCTAAGCATTCAAAATTTGTGTGTCAGGGAAAATGTATGGAGTAAAAAGTACATTATTTTCTTTAGGAATGTAGTGAAGTAAAAGTAAAAGTAGTCAAAAATATAAATAGTAAAGTCAAGTACAGATACCCAAAAAAACTACTTAAGTAGTACTTTAAAGTATTTTTACTTAAGTACTTTACACCACTGGTTAACTCTCTTTCTTAGCTAGCTCGACTATGCACTTGCCTCTGCTATCAATACACTGTGCTAACATTAGCCTATTCTGTACCACAGAAAATAACAGTTTTAAACATTTGTTAAAACCCACTTCTTCCAGACAGAATAGTTCCTGTAGATTCAGACTTACTCATCACCAATCTTTTGTTATGTCTCGTGGGTTTTATAACCACGTCTGTATAACAATTCAATAATGATGAGACAGGAATCAGTTCAACCATTTATCTGGAACGTGATCATCTCAATACATACAAACCCCCATGATGCTCTGCAGCACAACCCCAATATACAACAAATACATAAATAAGTAAATGGACACTAAACAAAACTCATAGAGGAATTTAAATGTTCAGTTGTAGAAAGTAGGGCCATGGGATAGGGTCAGAAAGGTCAGTATGTTTGATAACTGGTTACAGAGGTGACATAACAAGCATAAGGTCCATTATAACACAGTGAAGTAGAGGTGGGAGCTAAAAGCAGACATGGACAGTGAGACGGTGTGAGGAGGTCAGGGGTGAAACACTAGATCAGGACAGGTAGAAATGGCAGGGCTGGTTGTGTTCAGTGTGTGTGTCCAGTGTGTGTGTGTGTCCAGTGTGTGTGTGTGTGTGTGTGTGTGTGTCCAGTGTGTGTTTGTCCAGTGTGTGTGTGTGTGTGTGTGTGTGTCCTGTGTGTGTGTGTGTTCAATGTGTGTGTGTCCAGTATGTGTGTGTGTTCAGTGTCAGTGTGTGTGTGTGTGTGTTCAGTGTGTGAGTGTGTGTGTTTCCAGTGTGTGAGTGTGTGTGTTTCCAGTGTGTGTGTGTCCTGTGTGTGTCTGTCCAGTGTGTGTGTGTGTGTGTGTGAGTCCTGTGTGTGTTTGTCCAGTGTGTGTGTGTGTCCAGTGTGTGTGTGTGTTCAGTGTGTGTGTGTCCAATGTGTATGGATGTGTGTGTCCAGTGTGTGTGCGTGTGTGTGTGTGTGTGAATCCAGTGTGTGTGTATGTGTGTGTGTGTCCAGTGTGTGTGTGTGGATGCGTGTCCAGTGTGTGTGTGTGTGTCCAGTGTGTGTGACCCCAGTGTGTGTGTCTGTCCAGTGTGTGTGTGTCCAGTGTGTGTGTGTGTGTTCATTTTGTGTGTGTGCGTGTCCAGTGTGTGTGTGTGTTCAGCGTGTGTGTGTTCAGTGTGTGTGTGTATCCAGCGTGTATGTTTAGTGTGTGTGTGTCCAGTGTGTGTGTGTGTGTGTGTGTGTGTCCATTGTGTTTGTGTATCCAGTGTGTGTGTCCAGTGTGTGTGTGTGTGTGTGTCCAGTGTGTGTGTGTCCATTGTGTGTGTGTCCAGTGTCAGTGTGTGTCCAGTGTGTGTGTGTGTCTGTCAGGTGTGTGTGTCCAGTGTGCATGTGTGTGTGTGTGTGTCCAGTGTGTGTGTGTGTGTGTCCAGTGTGTGTGTGTGTCCAGCGTGTGTGTCCAGTGTGTGTGTGTGTCCAGTGTGTGTGTCCAGTGTGTGTGTCCTGTGTGTGTGTGTGTCAGGTGTGTGTCCTGTGTGTATGTGTGTCCAGTGTGAGTGTGTGTGTGTGTGTGTGTCCAGTGTGTGTGTGTCCAGCGTATGTGTGTGTGTCCAGTGTGTGCGTCCTCTGTGTGTGTGGGTTTGTGTGTGTCCAGTGTGTGTGTGTCCAGTGTGTGTGTGTGTGTCCAGTGTGTGTGAGTGTGTGTGTAAGTGTGTATGTGTGTGTGTCCAGTGTTTGTGTGTGTGTCCAGTGTCTGTGTGAGTGAGTGTGTCCAGTGTGTGTGTGTGTCCAGTGTGTGTGAGTGTGTGTGTGTGTGTCCTGTGTGTGTGTGTGTCAGGTGTGTGTGTGTCCAGTGTGTGTGTGCGTGTGTGTGTGTGTGTGTCCTGTGTGTGTGTGTGTTTGTGTGTGTCCAGTGTGTGTGTGTCCAGTGTGTATGTGTGTGGGTCCAGTGTGTGAGTGTGTGTGTGTGTGTGTGTGTGTCCAGCGTATGTGTGTGTGTCCAATATGTGTCCAGTGTGTGTGTGTGTGTTTGTGTGTGTCCAGTGTGTGTGTGTGTCCTGTGTGTGTGTATGTCCAGTGTGTGTGAGTGTGTGTGTGTAGTGTGTTTGTGTCCTGTGTATGTGTGTGTGTGTGTGTGTGTGTCCAGTGTGTGTGTGTGTCCTGTGTGTGTTTCCTGTGTGTGTGTGTGTCCAGTGTGTGTGAGTGTGTGTGTCCAGTGTGTGTGTGTGTGTGTGTGTGTGTGTGTCCAGTGTGTGTGTGTGTGTCCAGTGTGTGTGTGTGTGTTTGTCCAGTTTGTGTGTGTGTGTGTGTGTGTGTGTGTGTGTGTGTCCAGTGTGTGTGTGTCCTCTGTGTGTGTGTGTGTGTGTGTGTGTCCAGTGTGTGTGTGTCCAGTGTGTGTGTGTGTCCAGAGTGTGTGTGTGTGTCCAGTGTCCAGTGTGTGGGTTTGTTTGTCCAGTGTGTTTGTTCAGTGTGTGTGTGTGTGTCCAGTGTGTGTGTGTGTCCAGTTTGTGTGTGTGTCTGTGTGTGTGTGTGTGTGTGTGTGTGTGTGTGTGTGTGTCTAGTGTGTGTATGTGTGTACAGTGTCCAGTGTGTGGGTGTGTTTGTCCAGTGTGTGTGATCAATGTATGTGTGTCCTGTGTGTGTGTGTGTGTGTGTGTGTGTGTCCAGTGTTTGTTTGTCCGGTGTGTGTATGTGTGTGTTCAGTGTGTTTGTTCAGTGTGTGTGTGTGTGTGTGTGTGTGTGTGTATCAAGTGTGTTTGTGTGTCCAGTGTGTGTCAGTGTGTGTGTCCAGTGTGTGTGTGTGTGTGTGTTCAGTATGTGTGTGTGTGTGTCCAGTGTGTGTGAGTGTCCAGTGTGTGTGTGTGTCCAGTGTGTGTGAGTGTGTGTGTGTGTGTGTGTGTCCTGTGTGTGTGTGTGTGTCAGGTGTGTGTGTGTCCAGTGTGTGTGTCCAGTGTGTGTCCTGTGTGTGTGTGTGTTTGTGTGTGTCCAGTGTGTGTGTGTCCAGTGTGTATGTGTGTGGGTCCAGTGTGAGTGTGTGTGTGTGTGTGTGTCCAGCGTATGTGTGTGTGTCCAGTGTGTGTGTCCAGTGTGTCCTGTGTGTGTGTGTGTGTGTCAAGTGTGTGTGTGTCCAGTGTGTGTGTCCAGTGTGTGTCCTGTGTGTGTGTGCAGTGTGTGTGTGTCCAGTGTGTATATGTGTGGGTCCAGTCTGAGTATGTGTGTGTGTGTGTGTGTGCGTCCAGCGTATGTGTGTGTGTCCAGTGTGTGTGTCCAGTGTGTGTGTGTGTGTGTTTGTGTTTGTCCAGTGTGTGTGTGTGTGTGTCCAGTGTGTGTGTGTGTCCTGTGTGTGTGTGTGTGTCCAGTGTCTGTGAGTGTGTGTGTGTGTGTGTGTCCAGTGTGTGTGTGTCCTGTGTGTGTGTGTCAGGTGTGTGTGTGTGTGTGTGTCCAGTGTGTGTGTGTCCTGTGTGTGTTTCCTGTGTGTGTGTGTGTGTCCAGTGTGTGTGAGTGTGTGTGTCCAGTGTGTGTGTGTGTGTCCAGTGTGTGTGTGTCCAGTGTGTGTGTGTGTGTTTGTCCAGTGTGTGTGTGTCCAGTGTGTGTGTGTCCTCTGTGTGGGTGTGTGTGTGTCCAGTGTGTGTGTGTCCAGTGTGTGTGTGTCCAGTGTGTGTGTGTTCAGTGTGTGTGTCCAGTGTGTGTCCAGTGTGTGGGTGTGTTTGTCCAGTGTGTTTGTTCAGTGTGTGTGTGTGTGTCCAGTGTGTGTGTGTGTCAGTGTGTGTGTGTGTGTGTGTGTGTGTGTGTGTCTAGTGTGTGTATGTGTGTACAGTGTCCAGTGTGTGGGTGTGTTTGTCCAGTGTGTGTGATCAATGTATGTGTGTCCTGTGTGTGTGTGTGTGTGTGTGTGTGTGTGTGTGTGTGTGTGTGTGTCCAGTGTTTGTTTGTCCGGTGTGTGTGTGTGTGTGTGTGTGTGTTCAGTGTGTTTGTTCAGTGTGTGTGTGTGTGTGTGTGTGTGTGTGTACAGTGTGTGTGTATCAAGTGTGTTTGTGTGTCCAGTGTGTGTCAGTGTGTGTGTCCAGTGTGTTTGTGTTCAGTATGTGTGTGTGTGTGTCCAGTGTGTGTGTGTGAGTGTCCAGTGTGTGTGAGTTTCCAGTGTGTCAGTGTGTGTGTGTGTGTCCAGTGTATGTGTGTGTGTGTGTGTGTGTCTAGTGTGTGTGTGTGTGTGTCTAGTGTCCAGTTTGTGTGTGCCCAGTGTGTGTGTGTCCAGTGTGTGTGTGTGTCCAGTGTGTGTGTGTGTCCAGTGTGTGTGTGTCCAGTGTGTGTGTGTCCAGTGTGTGTGTGTCCAGTGTATGTGTTTGTGTCCAGTGTGTGTGTGTCCAGTGTGTGTGTGTCCAGTGTGTGTGTGTCCAGTGTGTGTGTGTCCAGTGTGTGTGTTTGTGTCCAGTGTGTCCAGTGTGTGTGCGTGTGTGTGTGTTTGTCCAGTGTGTGTCCAGTGTGTGTGTGTGTGTCCAGTGTGTGTGTGTGTGTCCAGTGTGTGTGTGTGTGTCCAGTGTGTCAGTGTGTGTGTGTGTGTCCAGTGTATGTGAGTGTGTCAGTGTTACCATGGTTATTATTTACAGGGACACTGAGTCTTCAACATAATTAATCCTAAACCCTGGATAGAGGGGCTCAGTGAATGTGGAGTGGAATGTGTACAGGTGGGTCAGTGTGTCAGAGGAGACTCTGTAGAAGGACAGAGTGCCGGCTGGCCAGTCCAGATACACTGCTACTCTGTGGGGGCTGGAGGGGGGGACGTCTATGGTAGTGGACTTCTTATTGTTCCTGGCAGAGTAACTGTTGTCAGAGCAGATCAGACTCCAGGACTTGTCATTCCATCCAATCCTACAGTCATTACCCCATCCTCTCCTGCTGATTCCTTTATATGTCACTCCTATATCAGCCCTGATCCCACTCCACTCTACCTCCCAGTAACAGCGTCCAGTCAGACCCTCTCTACACAGCACCTGTCCCCAGTCCTCAAATCTCTCTGGGTGATCAGGATACGGCTGCTTCTCTCTCTTACGTGTCACCTTTCTTTTCTCCTCAGACAGAGAGAGGAATCTGTTTACTGTGTTTAGGTCCAGTGTGAGATCACAGACATCTGATCGATGAAACCAGACACAATATTAGAAATCATCATCATTCACATTAGAATATTAATTCATTTTTCATTAATTCATTTAATATAGATGTTTCTAGGTATCAAAAGGAGAAGTTAAGGTAACTTGAGACTTGTTGAATGATCATATGTTATACTGTATGGTAATATAAAACACACTTATTCCCATTAATTACACACACACACACACACACACACACACACACACACACACACACACACACACACACACATCCTGAACAAACACAAACACACACACACACTGGACACACATACACATCCTGAACACACACACACACACACTTACACTGAACACACACACACACACTGGACACACATAGGAACGCTTCACACACATACACAGACACACACATTGTCAAAGCAACTCTTTGTAAACTTTGGTGTCCTGATTTGTGCTTCTGTAGAACTACAGCTGATATTTAATATGACCAAGTAAGTAATGATGGTGGTCTTTGACTTTGACTTCACTTGAATTAAGACTTATTCTTAGTCATATTCTTCACAGCAGTCAACACTCACATTTTCTAAGTCCAGGTTTCATTGTGTTCTCTCCACCATGTTCCACACTGTAGCGGTAAGCAGAAGAACAGACAGTCATTGAGGGATACACCTGAACTCACACACACACACCACACACCACACACCACACACACACACACACAAACACACACACACACACACACACACACACACACACACACACACACACACATACACACACACACACACGGTCAGCATATAACTTAGTCCAAGTGGTGGTCAGAATGTTTGTCTTAACTAGCCTGATAACTCCAACATGTCTGATATGAACATTGACATAAACCCTCTACATACTTGAGTTTCTCCAGTCTGCAGTGTGGATCCTCCAGTCCAGCAGAGAGCAGTCTGACTCCTGAGTCTCCTGGGTGATTGTAGCTCAGATCCAGCTCTCTCAGGTGTGAGGGGTTTGACTTCAGAGCTGAGACCAGAGAAGCACAGCCTTCCTCTGTGACTAGACAGCCTGACAGCCTGCAAAGAGTCAAATCATATTAAAACCACACTGCTATTCTTTGGTGGTCAAAATAGTGGCAGTATATTTTTTTCAACATTTTCAGATATATCAGCGTCCTGAAACCTGCCATATCTATTCATAAATGAATGTTTCATTATTGGAAATGACAAATTATCAAAGTATTGCTTGTAGAGAGAAAAATGCATATGACAAATATTTGAGTAGACTGACCAGACCAGTTTAAAAAGCAGTATCAGTCAAAAGACAGACAGTGAGGTATCAGATTTAGATTGTATTAAGTATACAGTCCACACCATATCTATTTTGACAGTGAAGCTAACATTTTAAATGTGGCTCTATACTCCAACATTTTGGATTTGAGACCAAATGTTTCATATGAGGTGACAGTATATAATGTCACCTTTTATTTGAGGGTATTTTAATACATATCTGTTCCAACATTTAGAAATGAAAGCACTTTATGTATCCAGTCCCCCATTTGAAGAAGTTATAAGTATTCTGACCAATTCACTTATAGTGTATTAAAGTAGTCAAAAGTTGAGTATTTGGTCCGATATTCCTTGAACACAATGACTACATCAAGCTTGTGACTCAAACTCGTTGGTTGCATTTGCAGTTTGTTTTGGTTGTGTTTTGGGTTATGTTTTGTCCAATAGTAACTGAATGGTGGATGATGACTGGAGTAATTTTCTGTCTAAGTGAGTAGATAACATGTTTCTAAACACTACTAAATTAATCCTGATGATGCCATGATTAAGAAAAATCATGAATGAATCATGAATAATAATGAATGAGAAAGTTACAGAGGCTACAACAAAACATGCTAACCTCTCACCATTACCAATAACAAAGGGGGTATGATCCTTGTTCCTCTGTAACTTTCTCATTCATCATCATTCACGATTCATTCATGATTATTCATAATCATGGTATCATCCACATGAATGTAGAAGTGTTCAGAAACATATTCTATTATTACTGACAATACAAGTGAAGTGACTCCAAAATGACAGGACATTATTCACCATTCAGTTTCTATTAAGATAAATATAATCCAAAACACAACCAAGACAAACTGCAAATGTATTCAACAAGTTTGTAGAATCACAAGCTTGATGTAATCACTGTGGGTAAGGAATATGGGACCAAATACTAAACTTCTGACTAAATGAATTTGTCCAAATAATTACGACTTCTTCAAATGGGAGAACTAGACACATAAAATGCTTCCCTATCTAAATGGAAAAACAGATATGTATGAAAAACCTAAAATAAAAAGGTGACATTCTGTACTGTTGCCTAATATGAAACATTCTATCTGAAATCCAAATTGCTGGAGCATAGCACCAACTGTAAAACTGTAAGCTTCACTGTCCAAACACATATGGTGTGGACTATGTGTTCCTGGTAAACACATGTGGATCTGGTGAACAGTTATCACTTGTTGACCAACTACAGGAATACTGACCTCAGAGTCTCCAGTTTACAGTGGAGATTCCCCAGTCCAGCAGAGAGCAGCTTCACTCCTGAATCCTTCAGGTCATTGTTACTCAGATCCAGCTCTCTCAGGTGTGAAGGGTTTGACTTCAGAGCTGAGACCAGAGAAGCACAGCCCTCCTTTGTGACTAGACAGCCTGACAGCCTGTAAAGAGTCAAATCATATTAAAACCACACTGCTATTCTTTGGTGGTGAAAATAGTGTCAGTATATTTTTACAACATATTCAGATATATCAGTGTCCTGAAACCTACCATATCTATTCATAAATTAATGACTGTATCATTATTAGAAATGATCATAATATTGCTTGTAGAGAGAAACATGTATAGTACAAATATTTGAGTTGACTGACCAGAGCAGTTTAAAAAGCAGTATCAGTCAAAAGACAGACAGTGAGGTATCAGATTTAGATTGTATTGAGTATACAGTCCACACCATATCTAGTTTGACAGTGAAGCTAACATTTTAAATGTGGCTCTATACTCCAGCATTTTGGATTTGAGATCAAATGTTTCACATGAGGTGACAGTATATAATGTCACCTTTATTTGAGGGTATTTTCATACATATCTGTTTCAACATTTAGAAATGAAAGCACTTTATGTATCTAGTCCCCCCATTTGAAGAAGTCATAAGTATTCTGACCAATTCACTTATAGTGTATTAAAGTAGTCAAAAGTTGAGTATTTGGTCCGATATTCCTTGAACACAATGACTACATCAAGCTTGTGACTCAAACTCGTTGGTTGCATTTGCAGTTTGTCTTGGTTGTGTTTTGGGTTATGTTTTGTCCAATAGTAACTGAATGGTGGATGATGACGAGTAATTTTCTGTCTAAGTGAGTAGATAACATGTTTCTAAACACTACTAAATTAATCCTGATGATGCCATGATTAAGAAAAATCATGAATGAATCATGAATAATAATGAATGAAAAAGTTACAGAGGCTACAACAAAACATGCTAACCTCTCACCATTACCAATAACAGAGGGGGTATGATCCTTGTTCCTCTGTAACTTTCTCATTCATCATCATTCACGATTCATTCATGATTATTCATAATCATGGTAGCATCCACATGAATGTAGAAGTGTTCAGAAACATATTCTATTCTTACTGACAATACAAGTGAAGTGACTCCAAAATGACAGGACATTATTCACCATTCAGTTTCTATTAGGAAAAACATCATCCAAAACACAACCAAAACAAACTGCAAATGTATTCAACAAGTTTGTAGAATCACAAGCTTGATATAATCACTGCAGGTAAGGAATATGGGACCAAATACTCAACTTATGACTACTTTAATACAATATAAGTGAATATGTCCAAATTATTAAGACTTTTTCAAATGGAAGAACTAGACACATAAAGTGCTTTCATATCTAAACAGTAACACAGATATGTATGAAAATACCCTCAAATAAAAGGTGACATTCTGTACTGTCGCCTAATATGAAACATTATATCTCAAATCCAAATTGCTGGAGCATAGCACCAAATTTAAAACTGTAAGCTTCACTGTCCAAACACATATGGTGTGGACTATGTGTGCCTGGTAAACACATGTGGATCTGGTGAACAGTTATCACTTGTTGACCAACTACAGGAATACTGACCTCATAGTCTCCAGTTTACAGTGTAGATTCCCCAGTCCAGCAGAGAGCAGCTTCACTCCTGAATCCTTCAGGTCATTGTTACTCAGATCCAGCTCTCTCAGGTGTGAGGGGTTTGACTTCAGAGCTGAGACCAGAGAAGCACAGCCTTTCTCTGTGACTCCACAGCCTGACAGCCTGACAAAGAGATCATCATGATTTCACAAACACACTGTTAATTTAACACCAGTAGTGTAGAAGGCCAATGGCAGATGCATTTGGTTTATTCTCATAAACAACATATAGATTCATCTTCCGTCTCCTAGAATTGTGTGGTCACATTGTTATACTAATGTGAACATCAATGCACTGATTCAGTAAGTTTTTCAATGTAATACTATATATTATATACATATTATAATACATATATTTCTCTAAACTGAATATTTTTTCCTGATGATTAGTTCTTAAATGTCATTTTATGTACTCACAGAGCAGCTCTGGAGGCTTTGACCACTGGCAGCAGCCTCAGAAGACCTTCCTCTGATCCTGAGTATTTCTTCAGGTCAAACACATCCAGCTCCTTTTCTGAAGTTAGCAACACAAAGACCAGAGCTGACCACTGTGCAGGTGACAGTTTGGCTCTTGAGAGACTTCCTGATCTCAGGTACCATTGGATCTCCTTCACTAGAGAATGGTCATTCAGTTCATTCAGACAGTGGAACAGATTGATGCACCTCTCTGGAGAGGGATTCTCCCTGATCTTCTCCTTGATGTACTTGACTGTTTCTTCATGGCTCTGTGAGCTGCTTCTTGTCTTTGTCAGTAGACCTCGTAAGTGCTTCTGATTGGACTCCAGTGAGAGGCCCAGAAGGAAGCGGAGGAACAGGTCCAGGTTTCCCGTCTCACTTTGTAAGGCTTTATCGACAGCACTCTTGTAGACAGTAACTTCAGTAACTTGCGGTTCGGCCATTAGATTCTCATTGTTGTTGATGAATGAGAGGAACACATATACAGCAGCCAGAAACTCCTGAATGCTCAGATGCACGAAGCAGTACACCTTGTCCTGGTACAGCCCACATTCCTCTTTAAAGAGCTGTGTGCACAATCCTGAGTACACAGAGGCTTCATTGACATCAATGCCAGCCTCTTTCAGGTCTTCTTCATAGAAAATCAGATTGCCATTCATAAGCTGTTGAAAAGCCAGTTTTCCCAGTGACAGAATGCTCTCTTTATTCCAGTGTGGAACTGTCTCTTCTTTCCCAAGATACTTTTCATTCTTCTGTTTGGTATGAAACTCCACAAGGTGTATGAACATCTCAGTCAGAGTCTTGGGCATCTCTTCTGTCTTGTCTGTACTCAACATGTGTTCAAGGACTGTTGCAGAAATCCAACAGAAGACTGGAATGTGGCACATGATGTGGAGGCTCCTTGATGTCTTTATGTGTGAGATGATTCTGCTGGCCAGGTCCTCATCACTGAATCTCTTCCTGAAGTACTCCTTCTTCTGTGGGTCATTGAACCCTCGTACCTCTGTCACCTGGTCAACACACACTGAAGGGATCTGATTGGCTGCTGCAGGTCGGGTAGTTATCCAGAGGAGAGCAGAGGGAAGCAGATTTCCCTTGATGAGATTTGTCAGCAGAACATCCACTGAGGTTGACTTTGTGACATCACAACACATCTTGTTCTTCTGGAAGTCTAGGGGCAGTCGGCACTCATCCAGACCATCAAAGATGAACAGAACTTTGTACTTGTCGTAGTTGGAGATTCTTGATTCTTTGGTTTCCTTTGAGAAGTGATTGAGAAGTTCAATCAAAGTGTGTTTTTCCCTGTTCATCAAATTCAGCTCCCGAAAAGGCAATGAAAATACAAATTGGACATCCTGATTTGCTTTTCCTTCAGCCCAGTCCAGAATGAACTTCTGCACAGAGACTGTTTTTCCAATGCCAGCGACTCCCTTTGTCAGCACAGTTCTGATAAGTTTATCTTGTCCGGTTAAGGGTTTGAAGATGTCGTTACATTTGACTGCAGTCTCTGGTCTTGCTTTTTTCCTGGTTGTTGTCTCAATCTGTCTCAGCTCATGTTCATTATTGACCTCTCCTGTTCCACCCTCTGTGATGTAGAGCTCTGTGTAGATCTTAGAGAAGTGTTGGGTTTCCTTGTTTAGCGATCCCCTCAAATACACACTGAAACTTCTTCTTTAGATTAGATTTGAGTTCACGTTGAAGAATCACAGCACGCTCATCTGAATCTAGAAATAACACAGAGGATATTAATATTACGTCTGTTTTAATGCCTACAGTATTCTAGGACTGTTATAACATTTTAAATTATAATACTTTATTCTCTTAACTGACTGTATAAATGTTTTCATAATGCATTACAGACTGGTGTGACTGATTATATTATTATTGGTATTATCTCTCTCTCTCTCTCTCTCTCTCTCTCTCTCTCTCTCTCTCTCTCTCTCTCTCTCTCTCTCTCTCTCTCTCTCTCTCTCTCTCTCTCTCTCTCTCTCTCTCTCTCTCTCTCTCTCTCTCTCTCTCTCTCTCTCTGTCTCTCCTCTTCTCTCTGTCTAAATGAATCACCACAACACATCCTTGCTGCTACTTGATGAGGTCACTAGGTGTTGTGTTAAGGCTGCTACAATATCATTGAGTTACACAGCTACTTTAGCTGTACTTTAGCTACAGCTTTTAAATGTTCTAAAACAGCATTCAACATGAGGCAGACAGCTCTTACTTTTCTCCAGTGTGTCAGCAAGCTCCTTCTGGTTCATTTTCCTCAGGACGTGCAGTGTGATCTTCAGAGCCCCCTCTCTGGCACTGCTCTCCTGCTTCTCATCTTCAGCATCCACCACTTCCTTATCCTGCTTCTGACTCTCAAAGCCTTCTGGGAGTTCTGGACTAAGAATCCTCTTGAACATCTTCAGCTCCTTCTTCACAAATGTCATAATATTCTCTTCAAGCAACTGAAATAAATCAAGTAAATAAGTTATGCAAGAGACTAAATGCTTTCTCATTAACACATCAATGAATGATTGACAGATCAACTTTACTTGAGGTAAACAAAAACAAATGTACATAACAGGACCACATACACTGAATATGGAGGCCAGGTCTGTTTGATGACTCTGGGAAGACTGCCCACTGAGAATCTCTGACTCTGATCTCTCCTGTTGGTTTCTGTGGACAAAACATGAGATTACATCACCTCATCCAGGGAGTGTAAACACACACACACACACACACACACACACACACAGGGAGGCAGGGAATGTTGTGTTAGTTTAATATTGTTTCAGGACTATGAAAATGGAAAAAAGGATTAGCCTATGGATTATGAAAACAACAAAAATAAATGGGAAAATGGGAGAGGAGAAATGACTAGAGACAGTGTTGTTTAACTCACTGACCATGACCCATGAGTTCTTCTTACCTTTGTTCAGTAGAGATGTCTCCCTCTCTAAACTCTATAGGATGATTCATAGACCAGTCACTCTTCATGGACACACAGCTGGGTACAGGGGAGGCTGGTCTCTCCTGCTTGATTGGGCTTCAACACAACAGAGACAAACATTACGTCTCTCATCTACTCTGAGCTCAGATGGGGAAACAAGAGTTTCATTCCAAAACGCTATATATCCATTTTCAGAAATGTTCTTAAATTAGCTTCTATTGTTTAAAGACATTATGAAAGAGATTGGTGTGTTTTTTCACTATCTAATCATGGTATGGGATTTTTCAATGAAAGACATGAATTTGTTTAAAATCTATCACTTGATGGTTTCATTTCAGAGACAAATATAGTTTTTTTTTTTTGTAAAATGATATATATCTGCCTCCCTCTCAGAGAAATTGTCACGGTTTCGGCCGAGGCTGCCTCTCTTCCTTGCTCGGGCAGGCTTCGGCGTTCGTCGTCTCCGGAATACTAGCTGCCACCGTTGAATGTTTCTGTGTTCGTTTGCTTTTGTCTGATTGTTGTACACCTGTTTCTCGTTTAGTGTAATTAGTGTCCTATAAGTTCTCGTTGTGTTTTGCCTAGTGTTGTGTGTTATTGTTTCCACTGTCTTGGTTGTTGCCAGACGTATTGTGCATTTTGCTCGGTTGAGCTGTTCCTCCATAGTTTGGAGTGTTTTCGTCGCACCTGTTTGTGCGCGCGTATTTGTTTCGCCTGCGTGCGGAGTTTCGCCTTCGGGCTATTTAGTGTTTGTACTGTGAGTATTTTCACTAAAGTCCTTGGAATATACTTCTGCGTCCTGCGCCTGATTCCACCACCACACCCACCTACTACATCCTTGACAGAAATAAGTAGTACTGCTAGGTTTTACACAGTCAAATGTGACCGACCGGCTCGATTTTATGTAGGAAAATTTGAAAATGTGTTTTTTTACATTGGATAAAAGTAGAGACTCAGCTAGAAAAAGGTATATCATACACTACAGTTAAGGAACAATGGGAAAGTAATTCTGCTTTGAAAGATGATAAATTTGTAACCTCACTTTTTGAGAAAATGGCCTTTGAATGTTTTGGTACACCTACTGGAGAGCTCTTCTTTATCTACAGTGGTGTTACTTTGGCAGATAATGTCACCCATCTATATATATATATATATATATATATATATATATATATATATATATATATATATATATATAGTTAACTAAATGTATGGTGTTTTTGGTTTATGTCAGTTTCATTGTTTGTTATGCTATAAATTGTTATGTTATGGTTGTAAGTGGTAAAATGAACTAGAAAATGTCATATTTTGCAATTCTGAGTAATTACTATTTTAGTAAGGATATACTTTATTCAGTACTACTGCAGTTACTAAATAATTCCAATAGATGGCAGCATAAGACCATGAATGACATTTCAGAAGATTAGTTTAGTTTCTTCCTGGATACACCACCACTCCCCCTCATAGGAAAACTCCTGCACATGCTTTTTACTGTCCCTTTCCACACTGCTAACGCAAGAGGAACGACTGAAAAAGCATTTAACAGATTACTGTGAAATAATATAATGATTCATGTTTATTATTACCTGTTTTTATACTCATGTTTTGAAATGATACTTAATTACTATAATGATTATCAATAAGCCTGAACATTAATTTAGTCACCTCTGGTCGAGAAAAATGTATTTTTCTAGTACATTCATTGTCAGATTCATCAACCAGCAGCGAGCACTCTGCCTTCTAGCACAAGCGAGGGGCATGTTGAGGTACATTTGCTAACCGGGAGGGTTGCATGATGTAATTTATTGGCGGGCTGGAAGACGCACTCTTGTCTTATCTATTCCGAGGTTGTTTAATCGCAATATTAGATATTTAAAAATGCATGTATATTAGGGTTGAGGTTGGAGCATCTGACTAGTGATTATTTACCAGGGGTTCAACACCTGCTATAGTCACTATTTAATTGCTCTTCCAAAAGCATCACAGGCCTAATACGAGATATATAGCTAACTAAAGTAATGAGTGACCATTTTAGAAAATCATGGGACACATAGTATTTGGTTGCATGCTATTTTATGTCAATCATATTGTAGCCTATAACTGATGCTTCGTGGTCTTATGCTGCCATCTATTGGAAATATTTATCAATTAAAAGTTATTAAGTCACGTACAGACATTGGTGAGGCAGCTGAGAAATAAAGTGTATTAGATCAGTCTCAAACCTGCCCCACGCCAATTGCTGGACTTTCACACAGAGGTTACTAGGTCACCCAATTCAAAACACATTTGAAAAATGTTCTGTCTTGCAATTATACATACAATAAAATAACAACAAAATAATCAAAACGCTATTTAATACTATAATTGTATTTACTAAGATCATATTATTACTAAAATAGTTTCTAAAAGTGTTCTAGGCTACCCTACCCTAGAATTAGGGGTTAGGGTTACGGCTAAAATAGGTTATAAGTAGGGTAAGAGTTTCTGTATAGCACTTTGTGACATCTGCTGGTGTAAAAAGGGCTTTATAAATACATTTGATTGATTGTTAGGTTTAGGGTTTATATGGCAAAAAACAGTATGGGTTTATGGCACTCTTGCTCCTCCTTGTGGCCGTATGTGGGTACAACATAACTCACTCATGACACTTACTAGGCTCATAATCTGAGGTAGCAACTGCGTCAGATCTACAAATCCATTAGCTAGACCACCCGATTAGACAACAATCACCCCATTATACCCATTTGGTTTACAACTCAGTGAACCTGCGCAGCATTCGCTCAATTTGATGCCTACTAACCAAGATTTCGATGCATATCAAATTACCCAGCAGCCATTTAGAAACAACAAGTCCTCAAAAAAAATGTTATTTCGTAATAAAAAAATGTCTTCTGGCTGTTTAAAATCGGCCGCATCTTGAAAAAGAGGACAGGGACATGCATTTTGTTTAGATTGTACACTTTTTTCTTAAAACAAATATGGTTAACCATGACCAGAATATGTTTAATGTTTGATGGGTATCCGCCAGCCATTCACTCATAAGTTGTGTCTCACCTCACTATTGGTGACCACAACATCTACTCAGGTGAACAGTGTGTGCGCTCACTAAGTAGCCGTAACCTGGTTAATAATAAGTTACCTGAGGTAAACCTACAGGGTTAACGCTCACCAAGTAGCCATAACCTTGTTAATAATAAGTTACCTGAGGTAAACCTACAGGGTTAACGCTCACCAAGTAGCCGTAACCTGGTTAATAATAAGTTACCTGAGGTAAACCTACAGGGTTAACGCTCACCAAGTAGCCCTAACCTTGTTAATAATAAGTTACCTGAGGTAAACCTACAGGGTTAACGCAGGCAGGTCTCATTGATAACAATAGTGAAGCTGGCATTGTGACGCAGAACAATGGACTGGGAATAGAACGTTCTGAAGGCGAGTCGGTGTCACGGAGCTCAATAGAACTAATAGGAGCTGGTAGGGTGAAAAATGCCCTAAAATGCCGGCTGTTTCGCGATTACTTTATAACTAGAGACAGAAGGTAATATTATTAAACTGGGCTCCATGGCGGATGCAATTAACTCGTTTTTATCAGAAAAAAAGCCATGTTAAAAATGACGTGTGTCCTGCCTACTTGAGGCGCCCCGAAAATAATATTCAAAAGTTTGGTCCTTGGACACAGAGGGGTTAAACACTAAAGTTACCATCCATCTAGTGAAGAGAGGAGAACCGGACAGAGGGATGGAAGGTAGCCAGCATCCGTCAACCAGAGAGGGAGAAGCCCTCCACGGTATTTAACAGGTGGAAGAAACAACCAGGGAGCTCCATCGGTCCACAAGAAATGCAGGCAGCCGGTGATGATGTAGTGGTAGCTAGGATAACTAGGATGCTGCTGGTAGAGTAGCTAGCTTAGCTAGCTGTACAGACTAGCTTGGCTAGCTAGCAGGTCGTTCGTCTGTCCCTCGAGGATGATGACGAATCCGGTGAACCACAAGATGAAACAAGGATAGCGAGTGAAAAGGATCTGGCTACACTCATACTGTCCCTGACCAAAAAGAAAATTGAACAATAAACTTCGGTGTCTCAACACTGTAACGAACTCCGTCGTTGTTCCCCAAGATCACCTCAGCCCACTCTGCGCGTAACTGGACAATATGCTTGGCGCCAAACCGTACGTGGACGCGGACAGTTCCAGAACGCGGACATGAGCAGTGCAACACAATCCATTTACATTTACATTTTAATCACTTAGCAGATGCTCTTATCCAGAGCGACTTACAGTTAGTGAGTGCATACATAACCCAGTCTTTACACTGGCTTACATTAGTAATATTCATTTATTTATTTTTATATGTAAAATAAACATTCAAAGTTTTTTTATAACAATATTTTGAGATCTGGGCCCATATCCACAAAGTGTCTCTGAGTAGAAAATTGGTCGTATAAGTGCTGAGAATAAAGACATTTTACACTTATGGGTATAAATTAAAGCTATGCATGAAGCCTCTAGTCCCACCTAGTCGGTAGATATTTAGGACACCTCATGAGCTGTCCTAACCAGTTAAGAATTAACAGCAGGTGTCTTGATAATACTATAGAATAATGCAGTGAGTCAGTGGTTCCTGCGCCGCATGTAATTGCTTTGGAGTAGTTAAAATAATGTTTCTATATTTCTATATGATCAATCCATAAATAATATAGACCTACATGCAACTGTATGTCTTGTGCTTTTGGCAATGATTTATGTATAATAATTATGTATAATAAATGTTGGTGATCCAAGAGCCTAGTTAATCATTACATGACTTTTAACACACTATCTATGTGTCGCTCAGCGGCAAATGAGTTGGAACTGTGGCCGAAAAGTGTCCAGTTTGAATCCCGGGCCAGGCGCTGGAAAGAAGGGGCGTAATTGATCTGATCACTGTAGGGCTGTTGTGTTCACGTCCTCAAAACATTCACCTTTCGTTGGGCCCTTGAGCAAGGCCCTTAACCCCACAACATGCTCTCCATCCAGGGGCGCTGCACTGCAGCTTGAACCTGTGCTGGTCTCAACTGTATGTGTGAGGTCTGCTGTTTGGAGGGTTAAGAACGGAGCATAGGTGGGCCATCGTTCAAACAAAGAGATGCCTCCCAGGCCACCAGTGTGTTTGCATATAACGAAGATCAATTCTACCCCCCATACAATATTTTTATACACAGTAATTACTTTTGTATATATAATAATAATAATACTAATAATAATACTACTAATAATAATAATAATAATTTCTTATACACATTACATTTTGGATAGATAGTACTCAGACATCTATAGTGTTTACAGTAATGACTATTACCAATCATGATCTTTTTAAATCCCACCCCTCTGCTACTCTCAGCCCCGCCCACCTATCTCCGTAGAACATCCTCTTTTGATTTCCACCTACCATATTTTTTTCAACTGTGCTGTGATTTCTTACATGCATGTTTAACCTTTCTAGTCGCATAGTATCCACAGACTAAATTAAAGATCAATATTTTTCATAAGAGTATTATTCTATTGTTGATTGACTGACTATGGCTTTCCAAATCCCCAGCAGTTCTGATCAAAGAACCCTATAAAATGTTTCTATATAGAACTTTTAGTGGTTCCATATATTAAGCAGGTGATAGAACCCTTTTTGGTTTAAACAGGACTGAAGAGTGTGTTGATTTGACGGTAATATTGTCAAAATTCCGCTTGGAACAACGATCAGAATTAGTAAAAACAATAAGGTTATGCATGACAACATATTAGACAATAACTAAGAGTAGGATAAATGATTGTGTCATGCAAAACTTCTATAGATGTGTGTGTGTATGATGGTAAAGATCTAAATCTATTAATTAAAATCTTAGAACAACAATATTTGACAGACACATGAAGGTACCCATAAGCAATAATTTCTGATGTAAAATAACAAACGTGAAAAAATTGTGGATATAACGTTTTAGAAATAAACTCCTTATGAATTCTTAAACAACATTGTCATCTCACCTCTTAGCTTTGGTGTCATATCCCCCAGAGAGACTCATTTTAGAGGCAGGGCCCCCCTCCTCTCTCTCCCCAGAGAGACTCATTTTCGTTCACTGACCCCTAAACAGAGAGCCAGCATGTTAGTTGTGGTTAACACAGTGACAACTAATTATTGAAGGTCAATTGTTCTATTTTATTAATTATCTCTTAGAAATAGAAATCTCTTAGAAATCAAACATTTACTAACAGACACGTCCAAACAGTCAGGAGATTTAATGCAATCACATCAACATGTAGTCATGACTGATATTTTTCACCTTTTCTCCATGTAGTGAAGCTATTAATAATAATAATACAAATATTAATAATAATAATAATAATAATCACAATATTAATAATAATCATAATAATAATACAATAATAATGACGGATCCAGTTTCAACATATCTCTAACTTTGAAGTATACAGTTTGGTCCCAAATTATTGACTCCCTTGATAAAGTTGAGTAAAAATGCTGAGCATTCAAATACTGAGCTACATTGTATGCTCAAAACAATGGTACATGAAATTATTTTATACTAATACATTTGCTCAGAGAAAGAGATTTTGTTTAACAAGTAATACGTTTTTTCTCAAAAAGGTAGGGTTCAAAATTGACACCCCCTTTCAATACCTCCCTTGCGAGGATAACAGCACTGAGCCTTTTTCTAAAATGTTTTCTGAGTTGGAGTGATCTTAGACCATTCCTCCATACAGAATCCTTCCAAATGGTCCACTACAGGAAGGTAAAGGTACAACTAAACACACAATAAAGAAACAACTCTCCCTAACTGACAGGAGGCTTGAATCTTAGTCATTTATGCACCAACCTCTTACTACTATCCCAATGTATACATTCTACCAACATCATACATAAATAATCCCTGGTAGGATCCTTACTACTATCCCAAAGTATACATTCTACCAACATCATACATAAATAATCCCTGGTAGGATCCTTACTACTATCCCAATGTATACATTCTACCAACATCATACATAAATAATCCCTGGTAGGATCCTTACCTTGCAGCCTGAATTCAAAACCAGAACATGTCAAGTCATTGAGATTTTCCTTTGTGCTGAGAAAGAAACCTTGGGAAGAGTTTATTCACCTCCCTAATGTCAAGTGACGTTGTGTAATTTGTGTTACTGATTAATTTAACATCTGCTAAAGTCTAGTGACATTGACCCCATGGAAGAATAATCAGAAAACCAGTTGAACCTGTTTAGGAGAAAAGTCATGGGTTTACAACATCGCTGTGTAGCTACTGCTAGAAGTCTCATGGATGGAATGTCATTTCTATTTTTAATAATTTAATAATTAATAAACGGTTTGTAGTATTTCAGTATTCTGTCATGTATATAAAGTGTAATATTGGGATGTAGACTCAAAATGTAATGCATTATAACTCTATATCTGACATGGTCCAGGTGTCTTTCTACTCTATATCTGACATGGTCCAGGTGTCTTTCTACTCTATATCTGACATGGTCCAGGGGTCTTTCTACTCTATATCTGACATGGTCCAGGTGTCTTTCTACTCTATATCTGACATGGTCCAGGTGTCTTTCTACTCTATATCTGACATGGTCCAGGGGTCTTTCTACTCTATATCTGACATGGTCCAGGGGTCTTTCTACTCTATATCTGACATGGTCCAGGGGTCTTTCTACTCTATATCTGACATGGTCCAGGTGTCTTTCTACTCTATATCTGACATGGTCCAGGGGTCTTTCTACTCTATATCTGACATGGTCCAGGTGTCTTTCTACTCTATATCTGACATGGTCCAGGGGTCTTTCTACTCTATATCTGACATGGTCCAGGGGTCTTTCTACTCTATATCTGACATGGTCCAGGGGTCTTTCTACTCTATATCTGACATGGTCCAGGGGTCTTTCTACTCTATATCTGACATGGTCCAGGGGTCTTTCTACTCTATATCTGACATGGTCCAGGGGTCTTTCTACTCTATATCTGACATGGTCCAGGGGTCTTTCTACTCTATATCTGACATGGTCCAGGGGTCTTTCTACTCTATATCTGACATGGTCCAGGGGTCTTTCTACTCTATATCTGACATGGTCCAGGGGTCTTTCTACTCTATATCTGACATGGTCCAGGTGTCTTCTTTTTATTAAGCCCATAACCATGTGTGTGAGGTGTGTACTTTTGTTTCAAAGTAGATTTGTTTAAGAATACCAAGAAACACTGTGTGACCCTGATTTAGGCCACTGCAGGACAAGGTTAATCATTAAAAACAATATGGTATGAACAACTAGCAGTGTCCAGGACCAGTGATTCAAGTCTGAGGTTCCATCCCAAATGACACCCTATTCCCTCCATAGTGCACTACTTTAGACCAGGACCAATAGGGCTGTAGTAGTGCACTATATAGGGTGCCATTTGAGGAGGCAGACTGAGTGTTATCCAGTCTTCTCTCTCTCTCTCTCTCTCTGACTGTGATGTCACAATGACGCAGTCAAGATTCATTCCAAAATACACCTGAACACCACAGCACATCCTCTCATGGCAGACTCAATAGACTCCTGAACACCACAGCACATCCTCTCATGGCAGACTCTATAGACTCCTGAACACCACAGCACATCCTCTCACGGCAGACTCAATAGACTCCTGAACACCACAGCACATCCTCTCATGGCAGACTCTATAGACTCCTGAACACCACAGCACATCCTCTCATGGCAGACTCAATAGACTCCTGAACACCACAGCACATCCTCTCACGGCAGACTCAATAGACTCCTGAACACCACAGGACATCCTCTCATGACAGACTCAATAGACTCCTGAACACCACAGCACATCCTCTCATGGCAGACTCTATAGACTCCTGAACACCACAGCACATCCTCTCATGGCAGACTCAATAGACTCCTGAACACCACAGCACATCCTCTCATGGCAGACTCAATAGACTCCTGAACACCACAACACATCCTCTCATGGCAGACTCTATAGACTCCTGAACACCACAGCACATCTTCTCATGGCAGACTCAATAGACTCCTGAACACCACAGCACATCCTCTCATGGCAGACTCAATAGACTCCTGAACACCACAGCACATCCTCTCATGGCAGACTCAATAGACTCCTGAACACCACAGCACATCTTCTCATGGCAGACTCTATAGACTCCTGAACACCACAGCACATCCTCTCATGGCAGACTCAATAGACTCCTGAACACCACAGCACATCCTCTCACATGGCAGACTCAATAGACTCCTGAACACCACAGCACATCCTCTCATGGCAGACTCAATAGACTCCTGAACACCACAGCACATCCTCTCATGGCAGACTCAATAGACTCCTGAACACCACAGCACATCCTCTCATGGCAGACTCAATAGACTCCTGAACACCACAGCACATCCTCTCATGGCAGACTCAATAGACTCCTGAACACCACAGCACATCCTCTCATGGCAGACTCAATAGACTCCTGAACACCACAGCACATCCTCTCATGGCAGACTCAATAGACTCCTGAACACCACAGCACATCCTCTCATGGCAGACTCAATAGACTCCTGAACACCACAGCACATCCTCTCATGACAGACTCAATAGACTCCTGAAAGACACTGGGTTCGTTTAGTTACCATGAACGTAAGAATGACAAACTAACAAAACAGTGTATTAGTCGCCCTCTAGTGGTAGGTGGTGATAATGTCTCCGGTCTCCTCTCTCTCTCTTCGCTCCTCTCTGTCTCCCCCTCTACAGTCTCCACACTCCACTCTCTCTCACAAACATAGACTCTGACCTGTCCAATGATCTCTCTCTCTCTCTCTCTCTCTCTCTCTCTCTCTCTCTCTCTCTCTCTCTCTCTCTCTCAATTCAATTTCAATTTAATTTCAATTTCAATTTAAGGGCTTTATTGGCATGGGAAACTTATGTTAACATTGCCAAAGCAAGTGAAGTAGATAGTAAACAAAAGTGAAATAAACAATAAATATTAACAGTAAACATTACACTCAGAAGTTTCAAAAGAATAAAGACATTTCAAATGTCATATTATGTATATATACAGTGTTGTAACAATGTGCAAATAGTTAAAGTACAAATGGGAAAATAAATAACCATAAATATGGGTTGTATTTACAATGGTGTTTGTTCTTCACTGGTTGCCCTTTTCTTGTGGCAACAGGTCACAAATCTTGCAGCTGTGATGGCACACTGTGGTTTTTCACCCAGTAGATAAGGGAGTTTATCAAAATTGGGTTTGTTTTCGAATTCTTTGTGGATCGCTGTAATCTGAGGGAAATATGTGTCTCTAATATGGTCATACATTTGGTACATTTGATATGGTCATCTCTCTCTCTCTCTCTCTCTCTCTCTCTCTCTCTCTCTCTCTCCCTCCCTCCCTCCCTCCCTCCCTCCCTCCCTCCCTCCCTCCGTCCCTCTCTCCCTCTCTCCCTTCCTGGCTGTTAGGTTAATGGACTATGGAAACCTACTGAGAATCTGCCATACAGAGAGAGCTACAAATTAACATGACTAAACTATTTTAGTAAAAGGAAATTGCATTAAACCGTGTTAAACACATTTCCATGTATGTTGTTCTCTCTCTCTCTCTGTTTGCAGGACTAGAAATAGGGTTTAAATCAGGTCAATACAGCCAGAGAATGAATGATATATCCTCAAACCGTAGACTCATGTCCGTCCACATGCTGGCTCAAACCTAACCCTAACCCTAACCCAAACCTGTCCCAAACCTGCTGTACCTCATTATAGATCCATCTGTGGTTGGTTCAGCTAGATATGTATTCTGTACCTCATTATATATCCATCTGTGGTTGGTTCAGCTAGATATGTATTCTGTACCTCATTATAGATCCATCGGTGGTTGGTTCAGCTAGATATGTATTCTGTACCTCATTATAGATCCATCTGTGGTTGGTTCAACTAGATATGTATTATGTACCTCATTATAGATCCATCTGTGGTTGGTTCAACTAGATATCTATTCTGTACCTCATTATAGATCCATCTGTGGTTGGTTCAGCTAGATGTGTATTCTGTACCTCATTATAGATCCATCTGTGGTTGGTTCAGCTAGATGTGTATTCTGTACCTCATTATAGATCCATCTGTGGTTGGTTCAGCTAGATATGTATTCTGTACCTCATTATAGATCCATCTGTCAGCATCGTAAACAATGTCACGTCTAGAGTGTAACACACACACACACACAAATCTGTAGGAATGTCACACACACACACTTTATGGAACCACGACTGTCTCACAAAAGTTCCTCTGCAATACAGCCCGCCCTTGTGGTCAGGATCAGTACTGCAGATGTGTCATTCAGGACAGTTTGGAGTGAACGAATGAATTATTATTTCAAGGTTTTTTATTTATCTAAACATTATTTTATTTTTTTTGCGGCAAAATTGTCTTTGTACAGAAAGGGCACACGTACAAGACACACGTAACTAGTATTGTTAAAATCATTTAATAACACAACACTAACAACCAGGCTATACAGTAGAAGAACGGCAGAGACAAAACACCATTTTCATTTCAGAATCCTAGTAGTCAATACAGTAGTTGTATTTGGCGTATCACAAAGATTTAAAACTGTAATGCTCATTCGTTCATTAACACAATTATACTTTGTTGGATCCTAAACATATCCCCATTTTCCTTCATCAAGAAAACTGTTGTTGTTTATGAATTAACTTTGTCTGAAGGAGTTGACTAGCCTGGTGGCCAGTCTGTTCTTGCTTTCTTCCCAACTCTTTATGGAATTGTCATGTTTGACTTGACAATGACAAGCTAGGAGTTGACACTACTCTATAGTAAAGCAAAATACACATTTAAAAGGTTTTTAAAATGTTGGCTTTTTTCCTAAACGCTGATATCACAGCTTCAGCTCTTTGGCACAGAGGAGAAAGTATCAAAACAACAAGCGCTCTAACAATGAACTGAGCTCAACAAAGCAACTCAACCCCACTATGTACTAAAGGTGCTTTAACAATGAACTGAGCTCAACAAAGCAACTCAACCCCACTATGTACTAAAGGTGCTTTAACAATTAACTGAGCTCAACAAAGCAACTCAACCCCACTATGTACTAAAGGTGCTTTAACAATTAACTGAGCTCAACAAAGCAACTCAACCCCACTATGCACTAAAGGTGCTTTAACAATGAACTGAGCTCAACAAAGCAACTCAACCCCACTATGTACTAAAGGTATGTAGAACTGTAATGAACATTAAACAGCAAACACTATGTACATCTTTCCAATGGAACCTTAGATTGTCTGTTCTTCTCTGTAGTTTACTCACACATGGGTCTGTATAATGTAGACCTGGGTTCAAATAGGATTTGTTTTCTTACAAATGTCTTAGCTGGGCTTGATTGAGCTTGCCTGGCACAATGAAACCAATGGAATATTGCCAAAAGTACAAACACTCAAAATGTAATGAAATGCTCAAAGTGTTTGAAGGAAAACAAATACTATCTGAACCCAGGTTGGGTATGTGGTCCTATTAGTTTCCTGATTCAGATCTGTGTGGTTCAAACCAACTCTTAGTTTCCTGATTCAGATCTGTTTAAACCAACTCTTAGTTTCCTGATTCAGATCTGTTGAAACCAACTCTTAGTTTCCTGATTCAGATCTGTTGAAACCAACTCTTAGTTTCCTGATTCAGATCTGTTCAAACCAACTCTTAGTTTCCTGATTCAGATCTGTTTAAACCAACTCTTAGTTTCCTGATTCAGATCTGTTTAAACCAACTCTTAGTTTCCTGATTCAGGTCTGTTTAAACCAACTCTTCTGACTCATTGTCATGCCCTGTATATCTAAAGGAGTTGGCTAAAGCACACACAGATCTGGGACCAGACTAATGTATCCGTGGGTTGCCAGTTAGACTGTTTGTCTGGTCTCTGGTCTGTGGTCAGCAGTGGTGGCTGGTGGCATGGAGGACAGGCTCATAATAATGTCTGGAATAAAATGAATGGAATGGTATCAAACGCATCAAACACATACGTACAATTCCATTCACTTCATTGCAGCCCTTATTATGAGCCGTTCATCCTCCCCTCACCAGCCTCTTCTGGTGTTCAGTGGGCACAGCATGGTTGGGCTCAATTACATTTCAATTTCAATCAATTCAGAAGGTAAACCTCATTAAGAAGCATTGAAGAGAATTGGAGCGTTAGTGTACTTCCTGAATTGACTCGAACCCTGGGGCAAAGTGCTGTGTTCTGCTGGTGGTGGTGGTGTGAGACCTTAACCTTAGCCTCCCTCCCTCTCTCATTCCCTCTTCCTCAGTACCATGTAGATGAGACCACTGACCAGACACAGAGGGAAGGACACCCAGGCCAGGACGTAGGCAAAGCCCAACGCAGCATCCACCTCCCCATCCGGACACATCACTGTGTAGATTATTGAGCCACACATCACAAAGACCTGGAGAGAGGAGGATGAAGAGAGAGGAAGGGGGAGGAAAGGAGAGAGAGACAGGAGAGACAGAGAGAGACACAGAGAGAGAGAGAGAGAGAGACAGAGACAGAGAGAGACAGAGACAGAGAGAGAGAGACAGAGACAGAGAAGAGAGAGAGAAGAGAGAGAGAGAGAGAGAGAGAGAGAGAGAGAGAGAGAGAGAGAGAGAGAGACAGAGACAGAGACAGAGACATAGAGAGACAGAGACAGAGAGACAGAGACAGAGAGAGAGACAGAGAGAGACAGAGAGAGAGACACGTGCCTTGAGTGCCTGTTCGGTAAAATATATATTAAAATATATCCGGCTATAAACTGAAATAAATAAAGTTAATAAGTTAAGCAAGAGAATAAATGCATTCTCATTAACACATTAATTAATGATTGACAGATCAACTCTACTTGAGGTAAACAAAAACAAATGTACATAACAGGACCTCATACACTGAATATGGAGGCCAGGTCTGTTTGATGACTCTGGGAAGACTGACCACTGAGAATCTCTGACTCTGTTCTCTCCTGTTGGTTTCTGTGGACAAAACATCCAAGGATTGCACACACACACAAACACACACTAAAATGAGGGAATTTTGTGTTTTAGGACTATGAAAATTGAAAAAATAATTAGCCTATGGATTATGAAAACAACAAAAAGAAATGGGAAAATGGGAAAATGCTATATATCTGCCTCACTCTCAGAGAAATAAGTAGTACTGCTAGGTTTTACACAGTAATAATATACATCTGCCTCACTCTCAGAGAAATAAGTAGTACTGCTAGGTTTTACACAGTAATAATATATCTGCCTCACTCTCTGAGAAATAAGTGGTACTGCTAGGTTTTACATTGTCAAATGTAACAAACTCATGTAACGACATAAAAAATCTGTATAAATGATACATTTGTGACATCAATATTTTAAAAAAAAAATTTGGAAAAAAATAAGGTATACAGTCCAATTTTATGAGATTTTAATCTCCAGGCCATTAGACTAGCTGGCCTCTGCCCAGTACACTGCCCTGAACTTAGTCACTGTTTCTAGCTGGCTATCACCCAGTACTCTACCCTGCACCTTAGTGACTGCTGCCCTATATACCTAGTCATTGAACACTGTTCACTTTAAAAGTGTTTACATACTGCTTACCCTCTTTATATGTATATATTGTATTCTAGTCAAGGCATTGTTTTTTCCTGATATTTCTTAATTTCTTATTTTTATTTTGGGGATTGTGGGTATTGTTTTTCAAATATGTGTATGTGACCAATACAATTTGATTGATTTTTGGTATAAAACATTTACCTTTAACATTTTAGTAATTTAGCAGTTGCTCTTATCCAGGGCCCGGTTTCCGGTGTCACTTTATACACAGAAGATCTCCACTAAGCATAGAATTACATGATGTATCCGTATCTCTGTGACTTCCAATAACTTCAGAACAAAGTTGACTACAAATACATAGTTGCCAATGTCTTCGCAATCGATACAAAGAAGTGATGTATACAATTATGCTTCTAATGAAAACTGAGATGACTGCATTAAAATATAAACATTAGGCTATAGGCCTACAGTGGGGAAAAAAGTATTTAGTCAGCCACCAATTGTGCAAGTTCTCCCACTTAAAAAGATGAGAGAGGCCTGTGATTTTCATCATAGGTACATGTCAACTATGACAGACAAAATTAGAAAAAAATTCCAGAAAATCATATTGTCGGATTTTTTATGAATTTATTTGCAAATTATGGTGGAAAATAAGTATTTGGTCAATAACAAACATTTCTCAATACTTTGTAATATACCCTTTGTTGGCAATGACACAGGTCAAACGTTTTCTGTAAGTCTTCACAAGGTTTTCACACACTGTTGCTGGTATTTTGGCCCATTCCTCCATGCAGATCTCCTCTAGAGCAATGATGTTTTGGGGCTGTCGCTGGGCAACACAGACTTTCAACTCCCTCCAAAGATGTTCTATGGGGTTGAGATCTGGAGACTGGCTAGGCCACTCCAGGACCTTGAAATGCTTCTTACGAAGCCACTCCTTCGTTGCCCGGGCGGTGTGTTTGGGATCATTGTCATGCTGAAAGACCCAGCCACGTTTCATCTTCAATGCCCTTGCTGATGGAACGAGGTTTTCACTCAAAATCTCACGATACATGGCCCCATTCATTCTTTCCTTTACATGGATCAGTCGTCCTGGTCCCTTTGCAGAAAAACAGCCCCTAAGCATGATGTTTCCACCCCCATGCTTCACAGTAGGTATGGTGTTCTTTGGATGCAACTCAGCATTCTTTGTCCTCCAAACACGACGAGTTGAGTTTTTACCATTTTTTAAAATTTTTGTTTCATCTGACCATATGACATTCTCCCAAGCCTCTTCTGGATCATCCAAATGCACTCTAGCAAACTTCAGACGGGCGTGGACATGTACTGGCTTAAGCAGGGGGACACGTCTGGCACTGCAGGATTTGAGTCCCTGGCGGCGTAGTGTGTTACTGATGGTAGGCTTTGTTACTTTGGTCCCAGCTCTCTGCAGGTCATTCACTAGGTCCCCCGTGTGGTTCTGGGATTTTTGCTCACCGATCTTGTGATCATTTTGACCCCACTAGGTGAGATTTTGCGTGGAGCCCCAGATCAAGGGAGATTATCAGTGGTCTTGTATGTCTTCCATTTCCTAATAATTGCTCCCACAGTTGATTTCTTCAAACCAAGCTGCTTACCTATTGCAGATTCAGTCTTCCCAGCCTGGTGCAGGTCTACAATTTTGTTTCTGGTGTCCTTTGACAGCTCTTTGGTCTTGGCCATAGTGGAGTTTGGAGTGTGACTGTTTGAGGTTGTGGACAGGTGTCTTTTATACTGATAACAAGTTCAAACAGATGCCATTAATACAGGTAACAAGTGGAGGACAGAGGAGCCTCTTAAAGAAGAAGTTACAGGTCTGTGAGAGCCAGAAATGTTGCTTGTTTGTAGGTGACCAAATACTTATTTTCCACCATAATTTGCAAATAAATTCAATAAAAATCCTACAATGTGATTTTCTGGATTTTTTTTTCTCATTTTGTCTGTCATAGTTGACGTGTACCTATGATGAAAATTACAGACCTCTCTCATCTTTTTAAGTGGGAGAACTTGCACAATTGGTGGCTGACTAAATACTTTTTTTCCCCACTGTATTTCAATCATATTGAAATACATTTCATGTTCAATTAATTGAGTTCTATTTTACTACTTGTAGGCTACTGTCTGTAATTTGTCTCAATATACGCTACATGGTCAAAGGTATGGGGACACCCCTTCAAATTAGTGTATTCGGCTATATCAGCCACACCTGTTGATGACAGGTGTATAAAAACGAACAGACAGCCATGCAATCTCCATAGACAAACACTGGAAGTAGAATGGCCTTACTAAAGAGCAAAGTGACTTTCAATGTGGCACCATCATAGGATGCCACCTTTCCAACAAGTCAGTTCGTCAAAATTCTGAGACATCACATTTCTGCCCTGCTAGAGCTGCCCCGGTCAACTGTGTGCTGTTATTGTGAAGTGAAAATGTCTAGGAGCAACCGTAAAGTGGTAGGCCACACAAGCTCACAGAACTGGACTGCCGAGTTCTGAAGTGTGTAAAACCGTCTGTCCTCGGTTGCAACTGTCATGGACACAAGGACACTCAAAGTCAATCTTAAATGAATCATTCTTTATTGTCAGCAAGCTGGAGAGGTCACAGTCAAACTTAGATGCATAAAGTGCCGGTCTGAAGTGATGGTCCTTTCATAATGCCTCCATTTTTATATTGAAATGTAGGAACTGGGTTCTACAGTTTGAACCCCTGATGTCTCTGGCTCCACACCCTCTCCGCCCAGCCATCTATAAGCTAATGATCCATCATTTATGACATTCCTGGGAATGTGTAAACTTAGATGTTTTATTACCATATCATTTTTGTATGTTCTCTATAGTTATGTACTTGAAAATGTATCAATTGACCAATTCGGCACATTTGGGCAGAGTTGATACAAAATATTCCAGTATTGCAATGCTTCACTGGATCAATCTGATACTTTGCACAAACACTGCTGCCATCTAGTGGCCAAAATATAAACTGCGCCTAAACTGCAATATTATATTGTGGCCTTTCTCTTGCATTTCAAAGTTGATGGAACAAAACCAAAAAAATAAAACACATGACAGCTGCTGAGATCTTATTAGCCCTGGAGACACTGATAGCCTTATAGCATGTTAATAACACAACATAGCAAACTAAGCAAAAAAATGCTGCAACCCATTGGGCAATTTGGGATCCCCAACTTCCAAACAGGGATTCCAACCAAGTTGCAAGCATTCACTCTGGTTTTGGGGAATTATTCTTAGCAAATAGTTGCAATGTTTTCTGGAAGATCAGTCACATTAGAAGAGTGATCTGGGAGTACAAAAGTACAACATTCATCATCAATGACTGCACAAGTCCCCCCTTGACCTGCCAGAATATAGTCAAGAGCCTCTCTGTTTTGCAGAGCTAACTTAAGCAATTATTTTAGTTCCCCATTCAATTGTTCCAGGGCATTTCTAGTAGCATTGCCAAATTTCTCTATGTGTCTAGAGATGTCACGCATTTGGTCTAGGGCACAAGCAACTCCATACCCAGAGAAAAACACCCCAAAGAACCTGGAGGCTGGTGCCTGAGTGTGAGTGACGTCAGCTAGAGACCTCTTATCTCTCCTCATTCCAGGAAGTTTGTAGTCTCTAAACAGAGCCTTCAGATCCTTTTCATTATCTGGAACGGTTCTCATAGCTGTCACCAAAAACCCAACAGTACAAGTACCTCCCCAGTTCGAGGGAAGGCTGTAGTAAGCCATCTGACCACATAGCCAATAGGTGCCATTCGGGGCTCCTTTCAGAGTTGTGCTCTGTTTGTCAACCCACATTTTAAACGGTTCCTTATCGGCCTGACCATTCTCCTGTATCACTGTTAAATTGCAAGCATTTGATCCATTAAGATTCATAGTACAATTTCATTTCAATTCACCCAAATCGTGATCTCCATATCCTCTAATACACCAAGGGGCAGTCATCACCCCAGCCACTGAAATGGGCGGGGGTGAGACATTACCAGGCCTCAGGTAATAGGATACATTGGGTTGATTATATACCTTAACATTGCTGGTCATAGTATTAAAATGAATTTTTCCTGCCAATGCTATAGTAAAGTTCACCCCTATTGGGACTCCTATAAGGGGCAATAACCGGACCCATCCCACACACCCAACAGTCCTTTTCTTTGGATGTCAGGTCGGCAACCATTTCTGCTCTAGAAAAGAACAAATTGTCCTCATGGTTGTGAGGGCCCAGCAGGGTTCTCCTTCTACAATGACCATCTACTTCTGGGCCACTACTCCAGGCCTGCATTGGCCCCTTTGGCTCAGGACTCCTTCTGTCATGACCATCTACTTCTGGGCCACTACTCCAGGCCTGCGTTGGTTCCTTTGGCGCAGGACACCTTCTGTCATTACCATCTAATTCTGGGCCACTACTCCGGGACTGCGTTGGCCCCTTTGGCTCGGGACTCCTTCTGTCATTACCATCTACTTCTGGGCCACTACTCCGGGACTGCGTTGGCCCCTTTGGCTCAGGACTCCTTCTGTCATTACCATCTACTTCTGGGCCACTACTCCAGGCCAGCGTTGGCCCCTTTGGCTCAGGACTCTTCTCATCCTCTGTCAGATCTCCAACAAGAGGACAACCTACTGTTCTTATTAGCACTACTGTGCTAATACAGAGGAGGGCCACACTGCACCACCGGAACTGGCCAGGCCCCATCTTCTTCTGGATCAGGAACTCGTCTGCAGTGCGACAGGTGGGTCCAGGTATCTCTCTCAGCAACCTTCACCCAGTGGGGGGTGGTCAGAAGAACTTGGTACGGACCTCTCCACGGGGGTCCTTCCAACTATTTCTCCTGAAGTCTTTCACCACCATGAAATCACCTGGGTTCAAACAGTGTTCAGCTCCATATGCTAGATTTAGCAAAGACACCTTCAAACCAGGGGAAAATAGTCTTAAGAACACTGTTAAGAGTGACACAACACTCAACCACGCCTTCCTCCATTTCTTGCAGGCACAACCTGTTCTGGGAAAAAGGTGTATTTGTCATCCGCATGGGACGGCCAGTCAGCACCTCATGTGGAGAGAGACCAGTGACTGTAGGGGATCTGCCTCTCATCGTCATCAGTGACAATGGAAGCACGTTCACCCATGTCAGGCTTGTTTCACCAATTCATTTGGTTAATTTAGTTTTCAAAGATTGGTTCATCCCTTCGACTGCGCCCCCAGATTGGGGATGATAGGCACAATGTGTTCTCAAATCAATCTGCAAAGCCTCTGACAGGGACTGAACAATCTCATTCACAAACTGTCGACCATTGTCAGAATACATTTTTGATGGCAGTCCCCACCTAGGTATGATCTCTCTCTCGCTGTGGCTCTCCTGCAAGGGATAGCTTCAATCCATTTAGAAAACATGTCAACAGTAACCAAACAATACTTATTCCCCTCACAAGGGGTCAACTCAATGAACTCCATCATTAACTGCTCAAAAGGTCCTTCAGAACTTGGATGGGATGCGGGGGATACTGAAATGCAGCGTCCAACATTGTTAGTCATACAAATCAAGCATGTCTTACAGAAATTTCCTGCAAACACAGTAAAACCTACTGTACCCCAATATTTATTTACAAGATCCACCATCCCTCCTTTTGACACATGGTCTTGACCATGTGACAATTTTGCGAGGAACTGGAATGTACAATGGGGCATGGCAGGTCTGCTCCATACATCAAGCCATACACAAGAGCCGTCCTTATGACAGCACCCCACCCACTTGAGTTTCTGAAAGCATCAGCCATGGCCTGTAAAGCAATGATATCATTAACAGAGAAAGGGTTGGTGGGAGCTGGAACTGCTGCCATCTGTAGGAAGGGGGAAACAGAAGAAGAAGCAGACAATTTAGCAGCACAGTCAGCCTTGGCATTCCCCAGAGAAATGTTATCCATAGAGGGAGTATGGGCCTGACACTTCATCACCGAGATTGACGAGGGGAGTTGAACAGCCTCCAACAGAGAGGACACAAGTTTCATCAGTCCAGACCACAACTTCACTCGCCTCTATCTTTCTCCCATAAATACAATCCTGCAGTGGTTGAAATATCTCTGCATAGTCTTTCAACCACGGACGACAGTAACCAGCCACACCCAACAAAGACATCATGTGCTGCTTGGTAACAGGTTTAGGCAAAACTTTAATTGCATCTATCTTTGGAGAGGGCGCGACCCTCAGAAATAATGTAATGACCTAAATATTTAACGGAGCTCTGGAATAACTGCATCTTACTGGAGGAAACTTTATGACCATTTTCTGCTAAGAAAATCAACAATGCCCGAGTGTCCTCGTGACATATCTCCTCTGATTTTGAGCAAACCAACAAATCATCAAAAAATTGAACCAAAATGCTTCCACCAGGGGCAACAAAACCCTCTAGGTTCCTAGACATTTCTTGGGCAAAGATGGCATGTGATTGAACATACCCCTGGGGCATCACAGTCCAAGTCAATTTATTTTACCAAGAAACGTAAATGAGAACCACTCATGTTACTCTTCAGCCACAGGGATACTGAAAAAAGCATTTGCCAAATCAATCACCAAAAAACAACAACTACCTGGAGGCACCTGGTATAAAATGGTACCAGTGTTTGGCACCAGGGGTGCTCTAGCAAGTAATGCATCGTTTACTAGTCTAAGGTCTTGCACAACACGATAATCACCAGATGGTTTCCTAACAGGTCAAATTGGTGTGTTTCATGCGTCCAATGTCGGTCTTTGATTTTACCCACAGTTCTTCAGGTATATCTTTTAGCCAATCAATGTGTGAATTATCTTGTAATACCACAGGCATGGTTTCAACGGGAATTGGTTATTTTCTTGGTAATGTCATTGCAGTAGCCCAGTATGGGGAATAGAAAGTTGCTGTTGAAGCTGACCACTTTCCTTCTCCTTCCCAAGACACCCAATCAGTTGCTTCCATCACTGTCTTTATCCAAACACCCACATCTCTCCATTGTTTTCCAGGAGCTTTTGATAAGCTCCAATGGGGAACAGAGCCAGGGACTTCATACAGACTTGTCTTTGTATCCGTCAGCAACACTCCAGCTGCTACGAAGTCTTCTCCTCTGTATATCCCATTCATGGTCATCTCAACTTTCTCTTTTTGGTTTAACCATCTCTGTTGGTATTCAGGGTCCTCTTCGCATGCATTACAAGTTGCCGTTACAGCCGTCTTAAAATCTTGTCTCAGGCCGGTTACCACAGCATGGCACAATAGGCTGTTGTAGGAGTCTTGGTCAGGCGTCAGGCCTGAGTGTTGGAGGAAGACTGGCTCCATTCTTTCCATGTAGTCACTCAACTGTTTAGTGGAATGGATTTTCTGCCAGTCTGTATGTTTAGGGAAAGCAGCCTTTATAGCGGTAAACACTGCATCCAGCCGCTAGTGTACATTTTCTGCGACTTGGAGACTATGTGGTGGTAAAGGATTAAGGAAGTCATTGATGGACAACACCCAAGTGGGAAGGTTAGTAATAGGTGTTGATGGCTACCTTGATGGAGGGCCAAGTAAGAGAGAGAGATTCCTAGATCTATATGGACCATTGTAGGACTTTTCTAACGTAGAGGAGGCATCGCTTCGGCGGGGCACTGTTTTGTTTTGTCTGTGTGTTTTTGCAGCAGAGACTATTGGTACGCTGATAGAAGGATACACTCCACAGAGAGATGGTGATAAATGGAGAAGGACTCTGCATGATCAGAGAACAAGTGAAGGAAGAAGGTTCATGCATCGTCACACAGTCTACACCAACGGAGGTATGGATAGAGGGGAGATTGAACAGGTATCATGTCAACCAATGCTACAGATGGCTACGAGGAAACTGACGATCTGGAGATGATAGTAGGTATAGTGGGGAAAAAAGTATTTAGTCAGCCACCAATTGTGCAAGTTCTCCCACTTAAAAAGATGAGAGAGGCCTGTAATTTTCATCATAAGTACACATCAACAATGACAGACAAATTGAGATTTTTTTTTCAAGAAAATCACATTGTAAGATTTTTCCAGAAAATCACATTGTAAGTGAGCTCCTGATTGTCACTCACTTCAATATTGTCCTCAACCAAAGCAATATTTTCCTCAGTCACGTGATCTTCATTCACTTCACTCACTGACGTTTCCTCCTAAATTCGCTCATTTAGCAGATTTAATTAAAAGGTTTGTCTTCACAGTTGAATAAATGTCCTTTCCTTTAATCACTGTATATTCCTCCTTTTTAATCACGTTGTTTTCCCACTCCGATGTCCGTCTCGAGTCCTTTTCTGCCGTCCATGACGATGTTAACTCCAGTGGTGGAAAAAGTACCCAATTGTCATACTTGAGTAAAAGTAAAGATACCTTAATAGAAAATGACTCAACTAAAAGTGAAAGTCACCCAGTAAAATACTACTTGAGTAAAAGTCTAAAAGTATTTGGTTTTAAATATACTTAAGTATCAAAAGTAAATGTAATTGCTAAAATATACTAAAGTATCAAAAGTAAAAGTACAAGTATAAATCATTTCAAATTCCTTACATAAAGCAAACCAGACGATTTTCTTGTTTTTAAAATGTACGTTCAGCCAGAGGCACACTCCAACACTCAGACAATTTACAACAAAGCATTTGTGTTTAGTGAGTCTGCCAGATCAGAGGCAGTAGGGATGTTCTCTTGATAAGTGTGTGAATTGGAACATTTTCTGTCCTGCTAAGCATTCAAAATGTTACGAGTACTTTTGGGTGTCAGGGAAAATGTATGGAGTAAAAAGTACATCATTTCCTTTAGGAATGTAGTGAAGTAAAAGTAGTCAAATAACTGAATAGTAAAGTCAAGTACATATACCCCCAAAAAACTACTTAAGTAGTACTTTAAAGTATTTTTACTTAAGTACTTTACACCACTGGTTAACGCTCTTTCTTAGCTAGCTCGACTATGCACTTGCCTCTGCTATCAACACACTGTGCTAACATTAGCCTTTTCTGGACCACAGAAAATAACAGTTTTAAACAGT